>NW_026068028.1:1876229-1884605 GCF_014885135.2 Alexandromys fortis | reverse complement strand
GAGGAGGAGGAGGAGGAGGAGGAGGAGGAGGAGGAAGAAGAAGAAGAAGAAGAAGAAGAAGAAGAAGAAGAAGAAGAAGAAGAAGAAGAAGAAGAAGAAGAAGAAGAAGAAGAAGAAGAAGAAGCAGCAGCAGCAGCAGCAGCAGCAGCAGCAGCAGCAGCTGTGGGCTTGCAGTCAAGCCTGACAACCTGAGTTTGATCCCTGGGACCTACATGGTGGAAGGAGAGAGCAGGATCTGGTGGGCTGTCCTCTGGCTTCCACATACACACCCTCGTATGCCCACCTACACACACACATTCATAGTAAGTAAATTGTTAACCAACACGTACAGACACTTTGAAAATTCGTTTTTGGAGTCTGAAGCCAATACTCTGCACTTACTCCTTATTAAATTATGCATGTGCATATTTTACATAGAATGTGCACCATCCAAGAATCTTCTTTTTTCCAAAATTCAAATGCTTCCCCAGTTCTGGAAGGAAAACAGTAACAACCCTGCCCTCTTATGGCCAGTTTGTGGTTGCCGTTTTCTTCCATCTTTCCCTGAACTGGTGCCAGTGATTCCCTGCACAGTCCCGACTCTGTGATGTGGCTTCCTTTGGAATAAGGCAGGTCTGCTCTTGGAAATGCAGAAAATGAGGTCACTTCAATAGCCTACTCCCATCACCAGACACGCACCTACTGTGTTTGGCGGTTATGGCTGCCCAGAAGGGCCAAGAGACCTCTGCCTAGCTTAATGCCCGTTCTTCCAACCGCATCTTGAGGCAATCTGAAACTCCCAGAAAACTTACCAAGTGCCTTGGGGATATTTTTCACAGCACTCCTAAGCCCAAAGACATACCCAGCAGCTTTAGTTATTAGGCACTTAAGTTTGTAGACACCAGTGCCCGTTCCATTTTGGAGTTGCACATGTCCTGTGGAATTTCCCATTCACCCGTGGATGGACAATACTAGCCATGAGTGACATTTCCCCACCCTATCACAGGAGCCATTCTTGAGCTGGTCTTCATCTTTGATACAAACCAGGTATTGGTTTTATATTCACATTGTTTCTTTCTGAACCCTTGTGCGTTTCCTGTGCTCCAAGTATATGGAAAGTCCTTGTGGTGGTTTGGATAAGGATGGCCCGCATGGGCTCAGATACTTGAAGGCTTAGTGTGGTAGTTTGAAAGAAAATGCCCCCCAAAAGGAGTGGCACTATCAGGAGGTGTGGCCTCGCTGGAGTAGGTGTAGTCTTGTTGGAGGAAGCGTGTCACTGTGGAGGTGGACTTTGAGGTCTTCCTTGAGAGCTGCACTCAGTGTGACAGTCAACTTCTTGTTGCCTGCAAGATGTAGGGCACTCGCCTATTTGTCCAGCACCATGTCTGCCTGCGTGCCTCCATGCTCCCCGCTGTGACGATAATCGACTGAACCTCTGTACTGTTAGTGAGCCACCACAATGAAATGTTTCTTTATTGTTGGGGACTGCAGACCCTCAGACCCTGTCTTTTCTGTGACCCCTTGCCTGCTGAAGTAAACAGCTTGTTTTCCTGTGCTTGCAGCTGCTTTGAGCACAAGACCCTCATGAGTTCCCAATGGCAGGGGAATGGTTTCTGGTGGGCTTGCAGCTGAACAATCCAGAGAGCTAGAGTGTGGCTATTAGTCAAGGAGAGCCCTATATAAGCTGCCCTGGAACACAATAAAGGGGGTATTCTTGTTTAAAGGATGACCTCTCTCTCTCTCTCTCTCTCTCTCTCTCTCTCTCTCTCTCTCTCTCTCTCTCTCTCTCTCTCTGTGTGTGTGTGTGTGTGTGTGTGTGTGTGTGTGTGTGTGTTTCAATCTCCAGCCCCTTGCCCGACTCGTGAACCATCCCATGGTAGACAGGCGGGACTGTACACTTTATAAGAGTTGCCGTGTCTCTTCACAGCAATAAAAACCTTAACTAAGGCCAGGTGGTGTGGCACATGCCTTTAATCCCAGCACTCGGGAGGCAGAGGCAGGCAGATCTCTGTGAGTTTGAGGCCAGCCTGGTCTACAAGAGCTAGTTCCAGGGCAGGCTCCAAAGCTACAGAGAAACCCTGTCTAAAAACAACAACAACAACAACAACAAACTTAACTAAGACACTGAGTCATCAGGGAGGGGCACTACTGGCCTCATTGATGTAGGTGTGTGCTGGAGGAAGTGTGTCACTGGGGATGAACTTTGGGATTTTAAATACTCAATCCAGGCCCAGTGCCACTCTCTGCCTGCTACTGAGGATTTGGATGTAGAACTCGCAGCCACTCTCCAGAAGCATCTCCGCCTGTGTGTCACCAGGTTCTGCTATGACAATAGTGGATCAAATCTCTGACTTCTAAGCCAGGCCTAATTCAATGTTTTCCTTTATAAGAGTTGCTGTGGGGCTGGAGAGATGGCTCAGTGGTTAAGAGCATTGCCTGCTCTTCCAAAGGTCCTGAGTTCAATTCCTGGCAACCACATGGTGGCTCACAACCATCTGTAATGAGGTTTGGTGCCCTCTTCTAGCCTGCAGACATACACACAGACAGAATATTGTATAAATAATAAATAATTAAAAAAAAGAGTAGCTGTGGTCATGGTGTCTCTCCACAGCAACAAAGCAGTGACTAAGATGCTCCTTTAAAAGTCTGTCCTGAGCCGGGCAGTGGCGCACGCCTTTAATCCCAGCACTCAGGAGGCAGAGGCAGGCGGATCTCTCTGTGAGTTCGAGACCAANAAAAAAAAAAAAAAAAAAAAAAAAAAGAAAGAAAGAAAGAAAGAAAGAAAGAAAGAAAGAAAAAAGAAAAAGTCTGTCCTGGTTAAGTGTTTAAGAACAGCCACCTCTTTGCCAGGTTTTGGAGGGACCCAGAGCAAGCCTTAGCTATTCCCAGGAAATACTTTAATTATGGAAGCCTAGTAGATGTTTCTGTGTTTCCCCCAAACAATTAAAAATCTCTATGTGGGGGCAGGATGATGGTTTATCTGATAAAGGGGATTGGAACTCACCTGAAAATCTGAGTTCAATCATCAAAACCCACACAGTTGTCTTCTGACCTCCACATGTGTGCCATGATACTGGTGTGCCCACACACAGGCACACACAAAATAAACAAATGCAGAATATTTCCTTAACATCCTAGAGTCGATACTAGGTTATAGCTCAGTTCATAGAGCAGTTGCTTAGCATGCGTGAGGTCCTGCGTTCAGTCCCAAGTACCACACGAACTAGATGGGGTGGTGTCATTCGTCATTCCAGCACTCGGGGAGGCAGAGGGAGGAAGATCAGAAGTTTCAAGGTCATCCTTGGCTCTAAGGTAAGTTGGCAGCCATTTTGATCTGTATGAGACCCCATTTCCAAAATCAGCTAAAATAAAATATCCTACAGACAAGCTGAGCATGGTGGTACGAGCCTGTAATCCCTCACTCAGGAAAACTGAAGCAGGAGAAATGCAAATTCCAAATAAATAAACAAACAAAAAAGCTGCAATACACACACACACACACACATGCATGCATGTGCATGCACACACACACGCACACCACCAAGCTTCCCAAGCAGAGCAGGTACACTCAGCCGGGAAGATGTGCTATCATGATTAAGTTGAAAACCTGCACAGGGGCTCTTATTTAGCCAGAGAACATAACATGCGCGTTGTTCCAAAACTCCCATCATCTCTAGTCAAAGAAAAGGAAAAATACAGAGACTCTAACACACTTCCAAGACCTTTCACTATCAACTGACACTATAAATGAGGAAGGACCGCCAAAGGGTGGGAACAGGGGCAGAAGTCAGGTCTCCTGCTTCCAGGTCAACCTGGGGCGTCTGAGACGGTGGTCAAGAGACTGGGAAGCAGGGTTGCTGCAGGCTTTCACGTTTTCATCCCTCAACCCCAGATCTGGAAGCACCACTCACTTCCTAGACTAATCCTTCTTCGAGGATCTCTTTCTAAACAGCTTGATGGATTTGGGCTCCTCGACTTCAAAACAGGTTTTCTGGCTTAGCAGAGACCCAGCTGCAATTGACTTGGGGGGTCATTTAGGGAAACAAGTACCCCCATCCAGGGCTCGGCTGGTTGGCATGGAAACGCACAGAGTACAGATGCTCTTCTTGTGGGTTCTGGCATATTCTGGGCAGAGTGCATCTAGCCCACTGCTGTGCGCAGTCATCTTTCTGCTCCGGATTCTCTGAGTGTGGCTGAAGCTCAAATGGCTTCATCTTGCCGCTATTGTCCCCCGAGGAGTTCTCAGTCAACAAATAATGGGAAAGCCAGGCCGCAGCTTGATAGAAATGAGCAGGGGGGAATGAAACATGGCTCAGAGATTCAGAGCGGGTGCTGTACATTTCTCTTGCCGGAGACCCGAGGTGGGTTCCCAGCACCCACGTCAGGCGACACCCAACTGCCTGCTCTTCAGTTCCAGGACTTCTGGCACCCTCTTCCGGCCTCGGAGGGCCCTGAACACGTGAGATCCGCACACAGACAGGGCAGTTTTCTTCCGGGGGATACGTGTGTGTGTGTGTGTGTGTGTGTGTGTGTGTGTGTGTGTGTGCGCGCGCGCGCGCGCGCGCGCTCAAAGGGGGATACGTGTGTGTGCAAAGGCTCTGTGATGGGACAAGAGTCCAGGAAACAACTGTTGTACACATTATTCAGTATTTTTTTAATGGTGGAAAGAGAGAGTTTCGGAGAGTCATTTTCCATCCCAGTGTCCAAGTCAAAACTTCCCCCGGTATTCATACAGGCCAAATGTCATCCCTGCCTCTACCCAGGTGTTCTAAGTCAATAGTCTGTTTCTGGACACTCAGCAGCAGAGCTCTCGACAGGAAAAAAATTAATTTATTGTCTTAGTTTGATTGCTGTAAAAAGACACCATGACCACAGCAATTTTTTAAAACATTTATTTAATAGTGTTCTGCCTGTGTGTATGCCTGTTCACCAGAAGAGGGCACCAGATCTCATAATAGATGGTGGTGGGCCACCATGTGGGAATTAAACTCAGGACCTCTGGAAGAACAGTAGGTGCTCTTAACTTCTGAGCTATCTCTCCAGCCCCCCAAAACAACTTTTATAAAAGAAAACATTTAATCTGGGTGGCTTACAATTTCAGAGGTTTAGTTCATTATCATTATGGCAGGACACTGGGTGGTTTACAGGCAGCCATGGTGCTGGAGAAGGAACTGAGGATTCTACATCTTGATCTGCAGGCAACAGGAAGTGAACTGAGACACTGGGAACAGCTTGAGCATAGGAGACCCCAAAGCCCACCTCCACAATGACACACTTCTTTCCCCAAGGTCCCACCTACTCCAACAAGGCCACACATCCTGATAGTGCCACTCCTTAAGAGCTTATGGGGGTCAATTACTTTCAAACTACTACAGCAATTTATTTACTTACTTACTTATTTTATGTGTTGGGGTGTTTTGTCTACATGTATGTCGATGCACCACTTGTATGCCTGGTGCCCACAGAATCAAGAAGGCAGAATTGGATCCCCTGAAACTGGAGTTACAGACTATTAGCCCCCATGTGGGTTCTGGGAATTGAACCTGGGTCCTCTGGAAGAGCAACCAGTGTTCTGAACCACTGAGCCATTTCTCTAACCCTAGGTCAAGTTTTCAATATGCATTTTGTGTTTGTTTCAGATTATTCTCCAGAAAGGTTGGGAAGCCACTCTGGCTAGCTGAATACCAGTCACATTCCAGGTGTTGGACTACGTACTTTATCTAAGTTGTCTCGCAGTACGTTTTCAGGATGACTGGGTGGGGGGTGGGCAGCAGCTATGACGGTATCTCAGTTGTAAACTGCATTCCTCACGAGCATGAGAACCTGAGTTAAAACCCCAGAATCCATGTTAAAAAGAAAAAGCTGGCCCAGTGGTGGATACCTGCAACCCCAGTACTGGAGAAGCAGAGAATGCAGAGCCTTGAGGCTCAATGGACAGCAAGCCTAGTGGAATTGATGAGCTCCAAGCAAGTCAAAGAATCTGTCTTGAGAAGCAAAGTGGGGACCAGGCAGATGAACTAGGCTTGTCACCAAGGCTGACGACTGGGCTTCTGGTCTCCCAGAACCCATACACATGCCGGGTAGGCGTGATATTCTACCTGCAATCCTAGTCCTTGGAAGGCAGAGATGAAGATGCCAGGAGCAGGCTAATCAGCAGGACTGCTCATATTGTTGAGCGCTGGGTTCAACCATTGAGAGACCCTATCTCAGTGAATAAAGTTGATAGAAAGCTATGAAAACACTCACCAGTAGCTTCAGGCCTACACACACATGAACTCATACACAAATGTGCCCCCCCCACATTCGCTCATACACACACACACACACACACACACACACACACACACACACACACGGATGTACAGACAGAATAGTGACTATTTCCTCCATTACAAACATAAAAAGAGAATCTTGGTCACTCCAAATTTCTTACCCCAAACCACCTGGCTGCTGGGGAGACGGGGTTGACGCTCGGGGTGAGGTTTGTGCATCCCCGCGACTGCTCAAAGATCTTCCAGCCCCCGCCACCAATGCACTCTGAGTACCTACTGTGACCCAGGGCCTAGCCTGGGCAGAACCCTTGATTGTCCCACGGGCACTGAGCCACTTCCCACACCTGCCATAGGTGTATTGGATTAGGTGGAAGAGAACCAGGTCAAGCCTCTCTGGGGAGGTGACGTTTAGGCTGAGTCCGGAATGTGGGGGGGGCATTTGTGGAACTTAACCAACAATAAAGTTTGATTAAGTCTAGAAGATGGTGACTTGGTTGAAGTGCCAGGAGTCTGCTCAGAAGCAAAGGGAGAGCTCCATCTAGTGGTCAGATGTAGCAACAGCATGGGGCCAAGCCCACAGCAATTCAGAACTTGGGCGAATTCAACATCCACAAAATAAAGGCGAGGCACAGTGTTCCTTTAAAACACACATACACACACATCCAGGATGGACAGATATGGTAGTGCAGGCCTTCAATCCTTGAACTTGTGGTGGAGAGGGCAGAGGTAGGTGGATTTCTTCAAGTTCAAGGCCAGCCTTGTCTACATAGTGAGTTCCAGAGCAATCAGGACTAATAGAGACACCCTATTTCGATAGATGATGATGATGATTGATAGATAGATAGATAGATAGATAGATAGATAGATGATAGATAGATAGATAGATAGATAGATAGATAGATAGATAGATAGATGAGCAGACAGACTGACAAATAGACAGACATATGCACACCCCATCAGCTGGCTAGCCCCAGAATATAAATACCAACATTACCCACTTGCCCTTGCTCTGCTGGTCGCTGTGGTCTGCAGGCCTCACAGCTGGCTAGGACTGTTGGTTGCTTTTCTCTTTTGTCAGCTTGCACAACACCTTCCAAGACTATTCAGGGACAGTCCTCAGGCTGGAGGCTTCCGGGTCTGTTCCATCCCGGTTCCCCCGAGTCCTGTATCCAGTGTGTGGTGTCTTCAGCAACAAGGTCTTACCTGTATAATTGGACCTGAGGCATGGTCAATAGTAAGGAATCCATACCTGACACTGTAAAACCTAAGCCAAGTACTCAGGGCTGGTGAGGCAACCGAATCTAGAAGAGGACACACTACTGTCACTTTCCCAAATCAATGTAACTCCTAGCTACATGCTAGCTGCTGATCTTACTTGCATGGTTGAGTGTGGGTCTCGCCCTTCAACAGAAAGTTTCCTTTGGCAGCAGACAGAGTCCATTACAAGAAGCTACAATGTTCAAAATGCAGAGAGCAACTGATACTGGCGTGCCCAGCCCCAATATATCCACAGCATAACCCCTGAGGCTCTGGGAATACTATGGGAGAGGGAGAGGGGCCAAGGACATCTACTGCAAGATTACCTTCTACACAGGACACGGAAGCTGCGCCCATGAAATCTCAGCATGGCTGCCTGGACAGGACTTGAACAATAACACCAGTCGACATGCCAACTTAGTGATGGAAATTTTACAAAGCCTAGATCAAGCCCTCCTGGATGAGGAGCTACAGGAATTAGTGGCTGATGGGAGAGGGAGAATCAGTCTTTCCCAGAGATGAGCCCTCCTGGTTAGCTGATACCAGCCCTAAAAACATAGTCACACAGCAACACTAAATGAATTCAAGGGGTGTGCTTATATGTTCATATGCATATATACATGTGACAAGAACAATCAAAGGAAAAGAGGACATGAAGCTGGGAGAGGTTGGAGGATGGGTGGATGGATCTAGGAGCAGTTAAAGGAAACGGTACGAGGTAAATACGATCAAATCACATTGTATCAAATTCTCAAAGATTTAACAATAATATATATTTTTTCAAAACCACCATATCATTTAGAGTCAGTGTAATGATTTTCTTTAACCTATGAAAGGGAGGAAGGGAGGGAGGGAGGGAAGGGAGGAA
>NW_026068028.1:1768982-1875991 GCF_014885135.2 Alexandromys fortis | reverse complement strand
AAGTGGGAGGGAGGGAGGGAGAGAGGGAGGGAGGGAGGGAGGGAGGAAGGAAGGAAGGAAGGAAGGAAGGAAGGAAGGAAGGAAGGAAGGAAGGAAGGAAGGAAGACATGTTAATATCTCCAACTACACATACAATGTTCCCTCAGTGTTGGAAGGGAATTGATGGCACTGCTCTCTCGAGTACCAAAAGCCAGATGCTCACATCCCTTGTACAAAATGATGTAGTATTTGCATATAACCTACATACATCCTTCAACAAACTTTAATCATCGCTAGGTTACTTATATCTAGTGTAATGTGCGTACTATGCAAATGGCTGTCACACTGTATTGCTTAGGGAATACTGGCAAGGAGAAAAGGCTCCGTGTTAAGTAAAGAGGCAATTGCTGTCTCTGACACTTTTAGTCGGAGGTTGGTTAAATCCATAGATGGGAACCTGTGGTTCTGGAAGGTGAGTTGTGTGACCACACACACAAGCAAATGCCATATTTCCTAGCAGGATCTAAGTGCCATTTTCAAAATTAACATCTCTCTATAAATAAGTTACTTCAATATATTTCGTTCAAAAGAAAAATTTACTAGTCAGGTAAAGACACTTGCTGCCAAGCCCAATGATCTGAGTTCGATTCCCAGAACTGACAGGTTGGAAGGAGAGAACCAACTCCTGCAAGTTGGCCCTGACTTCCACAGACATGGGGTAGCGCTCCCTAGCCAACACATACTGATACTAAAATTCCTTCCCTAGAGGAGATTGTAAAGTGTCTACCCCTTCTCCTAAAATCCCAATGATAAAACAAGGTACAGAGTTCAATCTGGGGATCCAGTGAACTTATTAGATGTACTTGTAGAACAGCAGGTAAGAGATTAGGAGCACAGGTGGCCTTAAACTGCCATCCTTGAAAGTTTTCGCTTATCACGGTGACTCCCCTGTGGCTGGGTAGATAGAGTGCCCCTTATTTAGTCTCCCCCCCCCCACACTTATATTTTCCAGCCCTTTCCAAGATCCTGAGCCCATGTATAACCAGGACAGACATGCAAACAACTAGTTCAGAAGAGTGTCTGGACACTCATGGGTGGGTCCCATGATGCTCTCCACCCTCTCTGAGGAAATGTCAGCAGCCCGCTGGCCCCACTGTGATGATCTTTTTATATCTGATGAAGATGAAGGCAGTCTGGTTCAGGTTCAGAGGGCAGTCTCATACAACACGCACACACACCACATAATAAATAAATATTTAAAAGCAGAAAAGAAATCTTTTGCCATCTCTGACAATGCAGAAAATCTAACATCGTTCCCACACAAAAGTAGGTACTTGAGGGCTGGGTGGTGGTGGTACATGCCTGTAATCCCAGCACTTGGGAGGCAGAGGCAGGCAGATCTCTGTGAGTTCGAGGCCAGCCTGGTCTACAAAGGGAGTTCCAGGACAGGCTCCAAAGCTACAGAGAAACCCTGTCTCGAAAAAACAAAAAAAAAAAAAAAAGTAGGTACTAGCCATTGAGACAAACAGGTGTGACATGCCAAATGGCAGTGAGACTCTCTCTGGACCCCAGCCATTCCTTGTCTTTGTCAAAAGTGGGGATCAAACAATAGAACTGAGATGTTAGAGGCAGAGGGATGAGGTGGACCAAGGCTCACCTTAGCTGAAAGGGATAAAGACGAGAAGCAAACGGCAACTTTATAATTGAGAGATGGGATATTATCTAACGTCATGCCCCTACTCTCTGAAGGTCTGAGGTGTTGTGGGAGCTGCGGGCTGTGTTCGTCCCGCCCGGCTCCCACACGGCTAGCTTTACACCAGAAATAACAACACACAAATTGTATTCTTTTAAACACTGCTTGGCCCATTATATCTAGCCTCTTCTTGGCTAACTCTCGCACCTGGACTAGCCCATTTCTAATAATGTGTGTAGCACCCCAAGGTGCGCTTAACAGGAAGATTCTAGCCTACGTCCATCCTGGGTCGGAGCTTCATCGATCACGTCTGCCCGGGAGAGGGGAGCATGGCCTCTGTCTGAGGCGTCTTACCTCACTTCCTCTTCCTCCCAGCATTCTGTTCTGTTTATTCCACCCACCTATGTTCTAAGCTATGAGGGCCAAGAAGTTTCTTTATTATAATTAACCAATGACCTTCCTCCATCACTGAGGAGCAATTCCCCAGGGATGCCAAAATCCAGAGGGCTAGGTGTGGAACCCACGGCCTCGGGAATCAGTATTCAATCCCAGCCCCCTGGCCCAGAGGTTAATTGATTTTTGAACGATCACAGCGGGGGTGGTGAACTTGACCAGAAGCCAGGCCTCCAGAGTCCCCTTCTGTCTTTCCCTGTGCCCAGGAAGGTTGGTGTCATCCTGAAAGAGCCTCAGAATCCCCCTTTTGTGCAGTCCTGGCCCCTCCATTGCCAGTTCTGAAATCTGAAGTCTAAGCCTGCTTCTCTAAGCGTGCATTGGTAAGCTGGCCGTGCTGCGATTCACTGGTCAAGGTAAAAATAAATGAGAGAGGATCATCTATATTTAATTTCTCAGGGTAACATTGTCATAAAAGTTGTCACATGCAAAATTCATCTCACAATCTCTTTTCTGGTCCATTGTCAGAGACAAGTGTCAGTCTGCCCAGACAACAGCCTGGAGTCCGGGGCACTTCCCAGCAAACAGCTGTGATGAACCGATGCCAGGTGTCCCTCGTCTGTCACTTTCCAGGTGCCATCCTTGACTAGGAGAATGCGTGTGGGTCTGCTAAGAGAGATCTGATCAGGAAAAAGCACAGGAAGGGCAAACACAGCATTTAAATGAGGGCAGGGGAGGGCAGAGCGCAAGCTGAGAATTCCAAGGCTAAAGCAGCTGGAAAACGTAGTCTGGAACAGGGTGACTCTTTCCTGCCTTCCCTGGGGCCTCCTGTCTCAGAGCCACGGAGCTCAGGAGGTGGCTGGCACCCTGGATGGTGAGATTTGCACATTCTTTGGCCCCATTGGCTCTCCTGTCTGCCAAAGCTCTCCCCTGGAAACACAGACTCTGGAGAGGGATGCATTCTTGTCGTCTTGTCCCCAAGAAAGGCAGGCCAGGCCAGGTGAGAACTGCTTCCGAACCTGGAAGGTGCCATCCTCATTCTCACCAAGGACTGTGCATTTAGTGGGTGCTGACTGAGAACCCCAGGACCCACAGAGGAGTGAGTGCTCTCGACTTCAGAACGCTGGAGTCCATCTGCAAGGTCCCCAAGCTCAGTCATCTGTACCACTGTCCCTCAGTCCTCCTGCGGGCTGGTTCCAGAGGCTTCTCAGGTCCCTAGATGTACGATTGTCTTACATAAGATGGCACAGTATTTGCCTACAACCCAGGCACATCCTCCTCTATACTTTAAACCACCGCACACAATTGGAGTAGTTAAACAGTTGCCAAATCATCTAGATGATAATTACATGGAAAAGGTATGTATTCATTGCAGGTGCATTCTCTAAGCTTGCCTCCTCCTCCTTTCCCTCCCCCTCCTTTTCTTCTCTATGTCTTCGTTTTCTGGAAAGACATAGGCTTGCTTGCCATGCTCAGAAAAACAACCGCCATGCTTTTTTTTTTATCTTATTACGATGTAGTTCAGTGTTTATTATGTGCGTTTGTTGAGGTAAGGTGTGCACATGTGTGCAGGTGCTCACAGAGGCCAGAAGATAGTGTTGAGCCTCCTGAAGCTGGAGTTACAGAGTCACTCAGTGCTGGGAACTGAACTCAGGTTTTCTGGAAAAACAGTAAGTGCTTTTAACACCTGAGCCATCTCTCCAGCCCTGTACCCCCCCCCCACATATGTGTGGGTGGGGCAACAAAGTAGAAAGCAGACCATGGAGCCATGGAGGAAAGGATGAGCTTTTAAGGGAGAGAGAGGGAAAAGATAAAGGGATGGAACTGGAAAAGGGGATTCTTAGAGAGGAGTCACGGACTATTAGGCAGGTGAGAGCAGAAACGAGGGTGATGAACTAGAACAAAGCACAGTGGTATAGATGTATAAAATGCTATAACATCCAGGCATGATGGCACACATCTTTAATCCCAGCATTCAGGAGGCAGAGGCAGGTATAGCTCTGTGAGTTCGAGGCTAGCCTGATCTACATAGTGAGTTCTAGGTCAGCTTGGTCTACATAGTGAGTTCTAGGCCAGCTAGGACTTCTCAGTTTCAGTTTTGTTTGTTTTTAAGCCATAGCAATGGCCAGCATTTTGCAGCTAACTTTATATTAACAACAAGCAGCAACAACAATGACAGAAAGCCTTGCTCTATAACCCAAGCTGGTTCCAAATTCATGATCCTCCTGTCTCTAGCTCCTGAGTGCTGGGACTGCAGGCGTGTACTGCCCTGCCTGGCTCTTGATCAAGAATGTTCTACCTGTGCCTGTAGAACATCTAGAGCGCCCAGAGCATATGCTCGAGATTTGGTGTTTACTCTGCAAGCCAGGCTGCTTTTCCAGCTGGACTCCGGACCTTCGACAATCAGTTGATGTCTAGCCCCAGCCTGCTCTGTACACATTCACACACCAAAGCTTCTGCTTTAGCCCAATCATAAAGCTGCTCCTGGGGCCTGGGGCAGGGCTCCCCAACCAACCCCTGCAGCTAATGAATGAGATAATTAACCTTGATTGCCAACTTGATGGGATTTAGAGCCACCATGAAGTAAATCTCCAGGCATGTCTGTAGGGGGTTGTCTAGATTACATTAGTTGAGGTGGGGGGCCCACCCTAAACATGGGCAGCAGCATCCCATGGGCTGGGGTCCTGGGCTGAATAAAAAGGAGAAATTAAGGAGAGCATTCATTGCTCTCTGACTTGTGACTGTGGCCGCAACATGACCTCTTGCTTCAGCCACCATGCTGTCTGTGTGACTGTATCCCCAAGAACTGTAAGCCAAAGAAACCCTTCCTCCATGTGGAACAGAATTGAGAGGCTGAATATGCCTGTGGTAAAAGGAGGTTTATTAGACTGGCTCACACAATATGGTCCAGATAGTTAAACAATTGCTGTCTCACACTGGTGAGGAGGAGAACCTGAGAGCTGCCCGGCCCATGAGGCTGGGTGTCTCAGCAGTTCCAACCTGGTGCTAGGCTTGAAGGATTCCTGCAGAGCTGCTGGTCTTCAACCTATGCTAGAAACCCAAAGAAATCAGTTCTGTAACAGCAAAGGAGGCAGCGGTGACAGAGTAGAAGGACTTGCCACCTTCTGGGCCCAAAGCAGTTTCCTTCTTCCAGGTCCTATTATCGAGGCTGCCACCAGAGGGTGCTACCCACACTGAGAGCGAGTCTCCCTGCTTCAAAGGATCTAATCAAGATTAGTCAGTCTCCTGTTAACAAATTGCCCAGTTTTGCATTTTAGTTGGTTCCAGATCCAGTCAAGCTGGCAACCAAGATTGTCACACTCCCCGAAGTGACTTTGTTGGATATTTTGTCACAGCGAAGGAAGAAGAAACAAACACAAGGAACACCTTTTGAACTAGGAGTTGTAGCAGCTGGAGAGATGGCTCAGCAGAGCACTTGCTGCTCTTGCAGAGAACCCAGGTTTGATTCCCAGCATCCACATGATGGCTCACAACTGTCACAACAGATTTAGAGGAGTTAATGCCCTCCTCTGACCTCTGTATGCACATGGTGCACAAACATTCAGGAAAAACACTCATGAGCATAAATTAAAACAAGTAAATCTTAAGAAATTAAAATTGAGCTATGGGTATAGCTCCTGGGTTTTAGTTTAAACCACACTTTCTTTTTTTCTTTCTTATTTCTTTCCTTCCTTCCTTCCTTTTAAGTATATAGCACCAGCTATTCCCAGGTCATCTCCCATTCAAATACTAACAAACCTGACCCTGTTTAGCTTCCAAGGTCAGATTATTCAGGGGTGTGGTGGTGAGGGAAGTAAAAGCTACCGAACAAGAAGTGGGGAGCCAGGGAGATGCTGGTCAGAAGCAAGGTGACCCGAGGGCTGGAAAGTGGTCAGAGCTACTGGGATGGGTCACAGAGGAGGGACAGTGACATTAGAATTTAGTTAGATGAGTCAGGAGGCTGAGACTCCCCAAACAGGAGAGGAAGGACAGACACCAACTTTAGCTCAGTCTTCTCTTCTTGAAGAGAACCAGCAACTGCTTCACATGACACATGAAGAGTTGATGGTAAGGATGAGAATGTGGGGCTGGAGGGACGAGGATGTGGGGCTGGAGGGATGAGGATGCGGGGCTGGAGGGATGAGGATGCGGGGCTGAAGGTAAAAGGCCCCTCCTCACCAAGAAGTAGGTGCCAGACCACAGGTTATGGTAGCTGAATGCTAACAGTGTGAGCCACCTCCTCAGTGAGCACATAGATAGCTTCTAATATTTCCAAGCCGCTACCCTAGGAGGCTGGCAGCCATCACTTCATCTCGCCACAGACAGGGTAGATCTGTAAAGTGGGCTCAGAGTGAGAGGTGCTCTAGACCAAGGAGGCCGTGGCTAAGATAGACTTGTGGGTACTCGTGGGGCTGACACCCACAGAAGTTTGTCCCAGGGTCTAGAGGCACATGAATAGAGAAGTTACAGCAGGTGGGAGCCAGCACAGAGATGCAGGCGTGTTCCCCGAGGCTGCTCATCACCGACTGGCTGACCATAAAGAAAGCCCTTGACAAGTATGCTGCAGAGAGATGCTTCACCTGGTAAAGGGTTTGGCATGCAAGCATCCAGAACCTACAGATTAAAAGGCAGGCATGATGGTACACACTTGTAATTCTAGCACTAGGGAGGCAGAGAGGGGGGGGGGGAGTGGAGGGCTCCTGGAGCTTGCTGGCCAGTCAGTCTAACCCACTTAGCAAGCTCCAAGCCAGTCACAGATCCTGACCCCAAAACTAAGATAGACCATGCCTAAGGGGTGACAGTTACTGTCTCTGCCCCCCTCCCACCACACACATACACACTCACTCGAAGGAGCCCACTGGCATGGAACAGTGATGTCTGTGTCTGGACCACACTGATGCATTCAGGTCTCTAAATCCAGCTGTCCCTGAAGCTGAGATCCCAGCCACCTCCCTCTACCTCCACAATGTACTCTGCGACAGCTCCAACAAAGCCAATAAATCCCTTCAGCTTAGGCTCGACTGCGGGCATCTGTCACTTAGAACCAAAAAAGAACCCTGACTCAAATCCACCCGCCTGAGTGGCACGCTCCCCTGGGCATTCCCAGGCCACACACATCCCTGCACCTCCACAGGAAGGAAGTCTGGTAAGATGCTGTTGACAGAAACAAAAGCCTCTTCGACCCGGAGGATGCCCGGCCTCTAGTTTCCCTAACAGTCAACAGAACAATGGTCGCTGGCATTGAAGGTTACAGACTCTGTGTCGATTCCAGGCAGGAAAACCGAGAGACGGGACAAGTGACCTGCATGAGTCTCTTCAGGAATACTGAGAGAATGTGAACAACCTATCGTACTTCAGAGACTGACCTTTGAACTCTGTGTATTTTGCTCCGGCATCCAGATGTTGTGGTGAAAAGTCTTTAGGAGAGGGAAAAGTACCAAGAATACCAACATTTTATCTCCAAAAATAAATGACAAGCCTTAGCTTGGAGGGAGCCAACAGGCTTAATTAGACCTAATTCCCCCATCCTGCCTGCTGCCCTGCCACGGCATTTAAAAAAGATAATAGCGAAAATGAAGGGAGTCTGGGCGCAGAGCCTGAGAGCGAATAACCCTCGTAAGTTTCTCACTGGGGTGTGGAAAATGCCCTGGTACTGTCAGGGGAAAAGAGAAAGAAAGCCATAGGGGGACTTCAAACCTTTGATCAAAGATGAGACCATAGAGAAGAAGCCCAGCATCAGTGAGGGACTGAGTGAGTGAGGCCTCCACAGCCAGTCACTAAGGAAATGAGGGAAGTCTTCACGTGTAGGTTTCAAGCATGTTCAATCATTAAGAAAGGAAATCATGGGCTGGAGAGATGGCTCAGCAGTTAGATGGCTGCTCTTCCAGGAGTTCAGTTCCCAGCACCCACATGGCAGCTCACACCTGTCTATAACTCCAATTCCAGGGGATCTGACACCTTCACACCAATGCACATACACCAATGCACATACAGTTAAATAAACTGGGTTTGTTTTTTTTTTTTTTTTTTTTTTGCAAAAAAAGAAAGGAAATCATGACACCACTTGGTTCTCCTTTTAAAAAAAAATTCTTTATTATGTATACAGGTTTTCTGCCTGCATGTCTGCCTGCAGGCCATAAGAGAGCACCAGATCTCATTCTAGATGGTTGTGAGCCACCATGTGGGTGCTGGGAAATGAACCTGGGTTCTCTGGAAGAGCAGCTGGTGCTCTTAACCCCTGAACCATCTCTCCAGCCTCCTTCTTTTCTTAACTTACCTTTGTTAGGCTTTTTTGTCAGAGCAATGCGAATAGTAACTAATACACACAGTTATAGGCCATGCTTCTGTGGGTGATGTTTGGTGGAGGCCTGAAGATAAAGGAGGAATAACCCTCATTGAGGTCAACACTGGAGTAGAACTACATAGAATTCTACTAGCTAACAAAGAGCAGGAGCCAAAGTCTGGTGTCAGGCTTGGAAAGCTGAGATTGAGGCTCCACCAAAGCCTGTCTTGGTTTTCAGGAGCAAGGTGAGCCCAGGTGTCGGCTAAGGGTCAGTGAGGCTACAGGAGAGCCAGTGCTCCAAATATTTCTGCAAGGGAGGGAGAGATGACGGGTACCCAGGAGATAGACCCAGCCAGGGCGTGACGTGATGGGTACCCAGGAGATAGACCCAGCCAGGACGTGACGTGATGGGTACCCAGGAGATAGACCCAGCCAGGGCGTGACGTGATGGGTACACAGGAGATAAACTGAGCCAGGACGTGACGTGATAGGTACCCAGGAGACAGACCCAGTCACTTGGACTCAGCCATCTGAACATCTGAGTTTGGGAAGATGGACTTCGGATTCCAGGTACTTCCTAAAAGTCTGACGGGGAGAGAAAATGACGGGAACATTCAAGCACTGAACTCTGGCAGTCACTGCTTCCTGGCATACTATGGCCCGAAGACTCACTGGCAAGCTCAGAGCTTAGGAAACATCAGTTAGTAGAAGTCACACTGTGTGATTTGCTGGGTGAGCTGTGTTGCCTACAAAACCAGGATTAATCTTCAATATATGTGACTCTAGATCTTAACCCTCATTTGTAATCCTTCTATCATAAAGGAAAACAATGCTCTTTGCAATTTAAAAACCAAAGAGTGAGGTTAGGGATGTAGCTTAGTTGGTGAAATGCTTGCCTAGCATACATGAGATGCTGGTTTTGAGGCTCAGGTCTGTAAAAAACTTAGCATGGTGACGAATGTCTATAATCCCAGGATCCAGGATCCAGGCTGGGGGACCAAAAAGCCTGGGAACATCTTTGGCTACATGAGGAGTTCGAGACCAGTGTGGGATAGAGACCCTGCCTCAAAAAACTTGAGATGAGAGAGAAAGAAGAGGAACATTTATTTCCCCAAGCCTGTTATTAAGGTGGGCGCCTCCAGTCCTGATTGCTAGTGGAAATAGGAAAAACAAGTATGGGTTTTCTCAGGGGTGAGAAAATCCAGAGGAAGACAAGGAAGGGCAAGTCAGACATGTGGACCCATTCTGAGCCAGCAGCCTGAGCAGTGGGCAGTTGCCCTAATTATGCATCCAGAGGCCCGCAAAGCCAGTGGCTACCCTCCCACCTGACCCGTTCTGTATATCCCTGAAGACTGACTCTGCCCAAACTATACCGGGGACATGACTCTCATGGCCAAGGGAGCTATGTTGCGCTTGAAGATAATATAAACCGTGTCCCCTTCTATAAACTCCTTCTGTCTGTGGAGCTGGAGCCCCTCTAGACGGTGCGAGTGAGGGCGGGAGGGAGAGAGTGAACATCGAGGGTGAGAACCCAAGCAGAGAGGCTCCTGGAGGTTAGGACAGCTGGCGCTCTTCTCCACACTCGAGCACCTGGGCTTGGCTTAATGAAGCATGGCTGCTGTTTAGTAACGATCACGTGCTAAACAGCTGAGGCACGCTATACCCAAGCTCACAGCCCTACAGAATACACAGTGATTAGCCCCATCTTATAGGTAAGGAAGCAGAGAAGGGCAAGGTTAAGTGACTTGCCCCAAATTACCCTCCTTCCCAAGTGGTATTGCTATTAGACTCAAAGCCCGCGCTCCTGAACTACAAGGCATGCGCCCACACATGCATGTATACACACACTCACTCATACATGCACACCCACGACACACTTCACAGGCTAAGATGATGCCACCTGGACCCCTCTTCACCAGTCTCTTCCTCTGCCTTACCTCTGTGCTCACGGACCACACGAGGACCAGGACAAGACAAGGTCATCCCTGGGTGTCTCTGCCGTGATGCCGGAGATGCTGTGTATTGCTCAAAGGGAAGGGACAGTTGCGTTCTGGGTGACACAGGCTGTGGTCAGGCTTTTTGCCCCCACAAGGGCTGCCATTGAAGATGCAGGGTCAGGAGACAGGTGCTTCTCCCAGATTCCACTCCAAGCTACTGCACGGGCTTTCTCCCTGCAGGGGGGTGGGGTGGGGCTCCAGGGTCTTTGTGTAATCAACGCAAAACAGAAAGGAAGCCAACATCTGTGTTCTGTCCTCAGAGAGGAAAAGATGCTTTCCTCTCTCCTATACATACTTCTCTCATGCACACACACACCTCATACACACTCATTCATACACACACTTTTCTTACACACTCACACACATTTCTCTTATACACACTCACATACCTATACATATACACACTCTCACACACACCACACTTCTCTCTCATACACACATGACATACACTCACATACACACACTCATACACACAATTCACAAACACACTTCTCTCATACACACACACTCTCACACACTTCTCTCTCTCTCTCTCTCTCTCTCTCTCACACACACACACACACACACCATGCACTCACACCTTCCCCAGCCTCCTCTCTAGTTGCTTTGAGACGCCAGGCCAGGCGAGGCTGACATCCAAAGCAGCCAGACTCCATATCTGTGATAACATCAAAGAGATATATTCCTTTCATATGCTTGTCAATGTGTGTATAAGCCTAGAATAATGATTGTTTTCTCGGAGATGACTAGAGATTCTCGTTTTCCCTTTTATGTGTGTGTAAGGTGACGCCATGAGCGGTTCGCATGGACTGATCACACTGAAGCCCGTGACACCCCAGCATGCTGTTTATTCTGGCAGACACCCTCCTTTGCTCTCACGTGAGTTTGCGTCGGGGAGCTTCCCGTGTCGTGTGGCGGCCTGTGATGGCAGCGGAAGATGATAACCGAGCTCATTCGTGTGGTTGGTAGCAGGGGGAGCGGAATTACGCCAACCCTGTCTCTCCTTCCACACATATCCCCCTAGGCTGTGCTGTGCTTAACACCTGTGCCCTAGCGAGTTGTGTGTCTGTCTCCCGTGAAGAGCAAAGAGCATGCATCTAGCATAGTGCACCACAGAGAGTAACTGTTTGCCAAATAAGCGGTTTTTCAGGTCAACTGTAGAAAATGCTGATGAACCACATATGGTTGGAAAGTGGAGGCAGGAGCACCAGTTCGAGACCATCTTTGACTATATGGAGAATTCGAAGCCAGCCTGGACTGAATGAGACTGCGCCTCAGACAAGCAAACAAAGCCCTTGACGTGTGCACCTCCAACTACCTAGAAGCAGAAGTGTAGCTCTCCCCACACCCCCTTACATCCAGGCTAGCCTTGCCTTGCTTGGACTAATAGAACAGGACAAAGTGAAATGCGGTTTCCAAGCTGAAAATCTTTCTGCTGTGGAAATCCTGAGCCACAGATGAAGACAGGTTTAACCCTATGGCCCTAACTATTGAGATCAGGCTGCTCTCTGATCCAAGGTACTCCACACTGTGAAAACAAAGGTTTTCACAAAGGTTTTTCAGGCTGTGCCTTGCCCTGGGAGACTTCATTTGACAGCAGCATTTGACTCCACTCTGAGTGCAGGCACAGAGGTAGGATGTCCCTGCACCTTGGTGACAGCACATGAACAACGCTGTCCACCCAGCACCACCTGTAGGCGCAGACTGATGCACCGTTTATTCCTAAAATAAAAGGGGGCAAGCCACAAATTTTCCAAAGGAATTTAGATGAAGTAAATGCACGTGTATTAACATCATATCAGGAGAGCCAGACCCGAGAACTCAGCAGCCATGCAGACTAAGGGAATGATGCAGAACGCCAACCTGGATCCCCGAAAGAGAAGGATCATCTTGACAGCATCGAAGCCAGCAGACGGAGAGGCCATTCCCACAGACTGTCCTCCGTACCTGATGTCAGTCACAAACAGCAGCCACCCGGGTTTCAGAGTGCGCTGTAATCCAGTTCCCATAGCCTCATCAACAGGCTTGATTCCTTTGCTGGAGAACATTCGCGGAGCTCAGAGAAATGTTTGCTCCAGATGACCAGCCAGGTGGGAGGAGTGCACTGAGGAAGACATGTGGGAAGGGCGGGCAGAACCTCTCTGGACACTTCACCCTCAAGTCCCTCCACGTGTTCATCTCTTGAAAGGTCCCGCAACCCAGTCCCTTCCGGCTTTTATGAAAGTGTCATTTCATAGGCCTGATTGGTTGCAACACTGACCATCAGGGGTCAATAGAACTCGGGACTGAAGTTCCCAACCCTCTCAGGGTACCTTGGTTTTTCTGATGACCAGCTGTGAGACCCCCTAGCCACTAGGCATCTCATTGATACATAAAAGATGCTAGCAATTTAAAGTGTTGGTGGAGGGTTGGAGACTGGCTCTGGGGAACACAAAAACCAATGTGTTTTCACACCATCACACAGATATTGGTGTAAGGGAGTAGTGTTAAATCCTACTAGAACATCTTTTGTTACGGACCTTGGTACCATCCCTGGCATCTCCTACTGTAACCCCTTCATCCCCAGGCCTGTGAGCTTCACGGAAAAAATTGGAAAGAGAAACAGAGCGTGATGTAGAAAATAGCCAGGGTTTATTGCAAAGGGTAGGACAACATATTCTCAGGGGGTCAGCATGGACAATGACCAAAGGGACCATTATGGAGCAGAACACACCCATGGGGTTGCTGATAGACAACCATGTTGATCTACTTTTACATAGGCTTGGTACTATGTGTTTCTTTTTTGTTTGGTTGGTTCTGTTTTTTTGAGACAGGGTTTCTTTGTGTAGTTCTGGCTGTTCTGGAACTCGCTCTGTAAACCAGGCTGGCCTTAAACTCACCTGCCACTGCCTCCTAAGTGCTGGTATTAAAGGCGTGCACCATCACCACCCAGCGGTACTGTTTCTTAACGTCTCTAGAACAGACAGTCCAAGGACCATCTCCTTTCTAGAAGACTGACAGGCCCATTTGGATTAACACATGGTTGGGGATGATGGGATACCTTCTAGCTATGCAATTGTCTTAAAGCTTTCTATGCAATTTCCAATATCATGTCTTCACCTAGGACCAGAGATACAACTCAAACACTATTTTTTTTTTTTGACCAATAATCAGAGTCCTGCAGTTTCAATTCCTGATTCTACAACTATTGGCCTACAGTTCAACTATAGCCTCAATGACCTTCAAGGTTGCTAATAGCTACTGAATAACCCCTGATCAGGAGCTGAAATCCTGATATTGTTTAGGTGGTAGACAAGTCAATCTGGCTACTTACCCTCAAGTAAGGGCATCACTGTTGCTGATTCTTGGCCTTGGAAGATGATAAGGAAGGCCCAGGTAGATAGAATTAGAATGCTGCAGTCCTCTCCAAAGGTAGGTTGATAATTAAGAAAAAGAGATACAGTTACAACAGCAGTTAAGCACACAAAGTTCAGAGACTGACTGAAACGCCACTAAGTGCAGCCCATTCCCACCACAAATATTCGAGGTCCCGTTCTAAAGCAACACATCCAAGGGAATGGTGATGTCAGACTTGGCTTGGATCTGATTTTGTAGATCATGGAAAGTAGAAGAGACATCAATGGACACCAGGAATAAACACACAGCTTCTGTTTAAGGTTTGAATAAAGAAAGGCCCCCGTAGGCTCATGTATTTGAATTCTTGTGTTTCCCCCATTGATGGGGCAGTTTGGGAAGGTTATGAACCTTGGGAAGACAGATCTTTGTTGGAAGAAATATCTCAGCAGGGACAAGTTTTGAGGGTTTGTAGTCACTTTCTGACATTTCCCTACCCCGTCCCCCACACCCACCCCACTTCTTGTGTGGATAAGGACATTTGAGACAATTCCTGATTCTGCTGCCATGCCTGCCTGGTCATTCTGCACTCTCCCTCAAGATCCATCAGCCAAAATAAACTTTCCGTCTCCTTTAGTTGTGGTACTGCATCGGAGCAATAGATAAGTAACCATTACAACATTTAACAGTGATCTTCTGATCCTCCAGGTATGATAAAAATGGAAGCTGGGTGGCTATGCTAACAGAGAATGCTTTGAGTCCAGTAGTAGATAAATTAGCAGCACCACCTAAGGAGTTTATCTTGGGTGTATAAAAAGGCAGGAACAAGGGGCTGGAGACATGGCTCAGGGGTTAAGAGCACTGACTGCTCTTCTAGAGGTCCTGAGTTCAATTCCCAGCAATCACATGGTGGCTCACAACTACCTATAATGAGATCCGGTGCCCTCTTCTGGCCTACAGGCAGGATACTGTATAAATAAATAAATAAATAAATAAATAAATAAATAAATAAATAGGCAAGAACAAAAGACTGGCTAGAAACCAATGCACACAGCAAAGGGTGGCTTTTTTAAAAAATTTATTTAACTTTATTTTATGTGCATTGATGTGAAGGTGCCAAATCCCCTGGAACAGGAATTACAAGCAGTTGTGAGCTGCCATGTGGTTGCTGGGGACTGAACCCAGGTCCTCTGGTAGAACAGGCAGTGAGTGCCCTTAACCACTGAGCCATCTCTCCAGCTCCCAAAGGGTGGCTTTTTAATGAGAGAAAGGGAAACAGGAAATTTTTTTGTATTTTTCCTCTCATCTGAATACATTTTTAAGGTCACTTATTGTTGAATTTCTCAAGGGTCTACAGGAGATGTCCCAATAGAAAGGTCTCCTTTCCAAGGTTTAACTTGGGGAAGATGAGCCACCCGGCACCTTGAGGCCTTGATGGCTACCAGAGATGATAAAGTATTGGGAAAGGACTGAAAGGAAGCAGCATTTTGTCCTGAGGCCCTTCCCATAAAGTTGGAAACAGGTTTATCTTGTTTTCCAGATCGATTAGGCAGTCCCTATAGCCCACAGTTTTGATAGCTTGATAGAATTCATTGGGTCTAGAGACAAATTGGCTTAAAGATTGGACTTCATTATCTAGAAACAGATTTAAATGCATTTAAAAAAATCTATGCCCATAAAATTTCTCAAAGGGGCTTAGGCCAAGAGCTCTGAATAAAGACCTAAGGAGAATTACTGCAAGATAAGAATCTCCAGGCAAAATACAAGAGCTCTCTCTCTCTCCCTTTCTCTCTCCCTCTCTCTCTCTCCCTCCCTCTGTATGTGTCTGTGTGTTGTATACTAGTGTATATGTAGATGAGTTTATCAATGTATACATATTTGGAAACCACAGGTCAATGTTGGGTGCCTTATTCTTCGAGACAAGATCTCCCACTGAACTTGGTGCTCACTGATTTGCTAGACTGACTGGCCAGTGAGTCTCAGGGTTCCGCTTGTCCCTGCATCCTAGCAGGCAAGTTCCAAGAGCGCATCACTATGCCAGGTTGTTTATGTGGATGCCGGGGACGCAAACCCACATCCTCACGCTTGAGCTGTAAACACTTAGGCGTCTCCCCAACCCTGTGGTAGAGCTTTTCCGTGGATGACTTTGGGCTCTGATTAGCTTGTTTCTCCTTCCAGAGCATTGAGGTCTGCAAGAAAAATGAAGATAATATCTAATTCCCAGAGACTCAGCTAGATAATGAGGGGTCTGGGAAATTAAAGAAAGACCATTATCACTTTCCAGGGCTCTCAGGAGGGCAAATCAGGAATAATTTTAATGGCCTGCATTGCGGTAGCAGCACTGGGTGACTGGAAGGGACTTAAAAGTCTGTAACAGAGGGATTTTCTGGCTAGGGACTAAGCCTCACCCCGGCTTTAGACCTGAGAAAATAGTGTTTATGGCTAGGAAAAGCACGAGACTCCTTTAATCTGACCATGGTCACTGTGGCTGTGATCAGTTCCATCTGACGTACCAGGGGTCCATCCTTTGGGATGAGTGGAGGGATTTATAAAGTCAGAAACATTGTTTGTCTCTCTAGAAGAGGTGGCTGTGACTATATTTGGTTGAGGGTCCCCATGTTTGTCAATAGGTCTCTACCTGATAAAGGGCGGTCTCTTCCAGGCAGACATTACTAGATATGTAGAAATGGATAATAAAGTTTCCAAGCTTGAGAAGATAGCCCATACTGTAAAATGTTCGCCATGTAGGATTGTTTGAATGAGGAATGCCCCTCTAGGCTTATATTGTTGAACACATGGTCCCCAGTTGGAGGTTAGAAAGGCTTAGAAGGTTCTAGAGCCTTGAGGAAGTGGCACCCCACTGAAGGAAGTATGTCACTGCGGGCAGAGTTGGAAAGTTAATAGCTTGCCCCACTTCCTGTCCCCCTGCCTTGCTTCCTGTGTGCTGATGAAATGTGATCTCTCTGCTTCCTGGCTACCAGGTTGACTTCTGTCTCCTGCTACCAGGCCCTTCCCTGTCAGGAGCCGTTTTTCCTTCCAAAAATCATTACATTCCTTCCAAAACTCATTACAGGAACCATCGCCCTAGGGAGTCTGCAGAGAACCCCACACCCATAATTATGTTAAGAATAGTTCTATTGACAAAACCTGCCCCACACCCAATTAAGCTGTTAATTGAGAACTATCTGTTAGCAGAACCCGCCTCACATTCCAGCTATCCAGGGAACTAGGTGTAGCAACTCGTGACTCCTTGGCCTAAGTGACCTGACCAAATGTAACCTCCTGGCCTATGTGAGGAACCTGAACCACGTGACCTGGACCACGCAGAGGCGAGATCCCGTGCCCCTGCCCCCAAGCACCTCATCCAGGGGCTATATAAGCAGCAACCAGGACTCTAATAAACGAAGGCTATGACAAACTTAGCATGGCTTCCTCCTTCTTTCCTAGCCCATTCTCTTCCAGATAGCACCCCTCCGTGACCCTGGAGTAACTGATTGCAGGGTGGGTTACAACCCCTAGACTAAGTGACCCACCCAAGGCAATCGACACTTCCCCACTATGATGGGCTCCAATCCTCTGGAACTGTAAGCTAAAATAAACCCTGGTTTATTCAGGAAGACCCTGAAGTTGCTTTTGGTCAAGGTATTTATTCTGTCACAGCAAATTTTAAAAAGGTAACTAATATATATGCAAACATGAAGACTTGAGCTCAGTCACCAACACTCATATGTGATGACACACAGCTGTAATCCAGCAGCACTCGTGTGTAAACACACAGCTATAATCCAAGGAGCACTCATGTGTAAACACACAGCTAGAATCCCAGCAGCAGTCACGTGTGATGACACACACCTGCAACCCTAGCAGCACTGGAAATGTGGAAATAGGAGGATCCCTGGAATATTCTGGTCAGCTAGTCTCGTTGAATTTGTGAGTTCCAGGTTCAGGGAGAAACTGTAAAAAAGTTATAAATTTTCAATACATAGCATAAAGGTAAAGTGAAATTTTTCATCCTGGAATCCCACTGATAGCAGTAATAAAAGTCAGAGTAATAAAAGTCAGTTGTCTGGAGTATGAGGTGATGACAGAGGAAGAGGCCCTAGTATCAAGAGACTTTTACACTATAAGGTTTGCTCAAGGTTTTATCACCACCGTTGGTGGTGATGGTCAAGTCAGGAGGCAATCAAGAGCTTACTGATTCCAGGAACAAAATTGAGGGGTCCAATCCAAGGCATCATCAGGTCAGTGAGTCCTCTAGTGTACTGTCTTGCCACATTGAGGGCAAGGAGACTTAGAAGGATGCTCAATGTCAGGCAATCTCTTTCATGACCTGTCTTCCAACAGTCTACTTCCTTTGGTAAGACTACAGTAGAAGATCTTAAGTAGCCTGTAAGACCACAAGATATTGTTTGCCTTTGTTCTCTCTCTCTCTCTCTCTCTCTCTCTCTCTCTCTCTCTCTCTCTCTCTGTGTGTGTGTGTGTGTGTGTGTGTGTGTGTGTGTGTGTGATGATTCTCCCACGCCAGACAGACGCAGGTTAAGATCCTCCCTGGTAAGCCAGCTCATCGTGCTACACAGAATATTAGAAATGGGTTAGAACAATATGTAAGAGCTAGCCAATAAGAGGCTGGAACTAGCCGGGCCAGGCAGTATTTAAAAAAATACAGTTTCCGTGTAATTATTTCGGGGCATAAGCCTGCCATGTGGGAGCCAGGGCTGCAGGAACGCAGCCCTGCCACTACTAAATCAACACTCTCTCTGTTCTAACCTCTTCCCATCCTCTCTGTCCCTCTTCTAGATTCTGGTTATATATAACAGCATTTTCCATACTACTGTGGAATAAGCCTTTGGTACACTGTGAAGATGTGAAAATGTGTTGCTCTCATTGCTAATAAAAAGCTGATTGGCCAATGACTAGGCAGGATTTTCAGGGCAGAGAGAATGCTGGGAAGAAAGGCAGAAGCTGAGGAGACACCATGAGATACAGAGCAATCAGGATGGGAAGTACATACATGAGGTAAATGAACCATGGGGCCGCACATGTATGAACAGAAATGGGTTAATTTAAGTTATAAGAGTCAGCTATAAACAAGCCCAAGCTATCAGGTGAGCATTTGTAATTAATATTAAGTCTCTGAATGGTTATTTAGGAACTGACTGGTGGGACAGAAAACTCTAACACCATACTGTTGTGCTTAGTAGACTGCCAATGGGACACTTGGGTCCCAATGACAACTTTGGTGATTCTCTTCTGATGTCAAGAGCAGACTGGGTAAGTAATCTAACCCAGAGAGGCACTTTGTTCACAAAGGAGGAAGAATCAGTCAGAGTGTACATTTATATGTCCTCCTTGTAGTGCTCTAAAAGGGAACTAAAGTTGTCATTAGATCGCTGGTCGATGGTTCTTCTCTATTGATCTTTTCTCTCTAGCGTCTAATTGAACTTGTCTGACTACATTGGTTGTGTGGAAGCAAGTTAATTTCTTTCTTTTTAAGGTCTGGGGAATCTAATTTGTCTGAATCATGCATGTATATCTGAGAGGAGAATCAACAGGGATTAAAGCGGAGTTACTCATCTAGAAGAGATGGAGAGACGCTGGGTAACTGGCACGTCCCTCTGTGCTCAGAAGCTGGCTTGCCTTGCCCATTCTAAGGCTGCCTTGGTCAGTGGGGATTAAGTTCCTGGCCAACAAGGGCCAGGTTTCACAAGGTCACCAGGAAACAGGTTTATCAAGTCTTGCCTGATTTGCAGTTGCCTTAGAAGGCTGGAGCCAGGATTCACCCTTTTTATGCGTGATAAAGAAACATTTACCGCTCTGGTACGGCATGGATTTCCTGCCTGTAGGAATGCGGAGAGATAAAGAAGAAACCCAAAAACAAATCGGCCACAGATCCTTGGTGACACCACATTGAAGCTTGATGACAAAGGGGAAAGCAGGATGCAGGTAGTGTATCATGCAAAATAAACGCCTCTAAAGCAAATCCCCTACACTTTTCGGTCTGGTGTTGCCTCTAAATCTGGTATAGGATGTCCTGACCTTATCACATGGTAAGGAACCTATTGTGTGAGTGTAAGCCTCTCTCTCTCTCTCTCTTTTTTTTTTTTTTTTTTTTTTTGGAATTTTCAAGACAGGGTTTCCATAGCTTTTTGATTCCTGTCCTGGAACTAGCTCTTGTAGACCAGGCTGGCCTCGAACTCACAGAGATTCGCCTGCCTCTGCCTCCCGAGTGCTGGGATTAAAGGCTTGCGCCACCACCGCCCGCCTAAGCCTCTCTTTTTGAAGGACAAAAGGGGCACCTGGTTAGGTTAGCATGGAGGTAGAAGGAAAGCAAGTGGGGCAAGAGTGACCGAGTCATCAAGTCCCAGAAAGGAAGGCAGATTCCCTGGAGCCAGGCTCAGAAGTGCATGCACCCAGGGAAATCGTGAGTGGGAAGAGCGAAGAATTCCATGATCTCAGTCCATGGGAGGGGAGACCATGCCTGGCCGCGATGAAGATGAAGAAAACCTTCTGGTAACCAAGTGCTAGCAAAAGATGTCACTGGGATTTTAACCTGGGGTTCTCCTTGGTGATTTTTACCTGTGTAAAAAATCTCATTGGTTCCCCAGTCCGTATGATCTCAGATGAAGTAGTTAAGATGAGACACCGAGAGCCGTGTATAGAAGACACCCAGAGCTGATTGTGGAGTAGAGCAAAACACACTCTCAAGCGGGGTTAGTGGGCCGTGACCCAAGGGCCACCTGACCAGAGGGACCACCGCAGTGCCGAACTCTTTCATGGCGTATGGGTGGGTTATGGTCAGAAAGCCATGTGCCAATCTTCATTTAGGTAGGCTTTTCTTCCATCTCTAGAGTCTCTGAAGCAGACAGCTTCCCCCGAGGGACAGCTGACTGACGGGTCTGTTTGGATTAACTCAAGGGAGGGAGTAATGGGATATCTGTCTTTGGTGCCAAAAAGCCTCCAGCTACACAGTGATCTTGTGAGCTCTGGGGCAGTTTAGTATGTCACGTTTCTACTCAGGACCAAAATACAACTCAGATCCCACGCGTTTGACCAGAAACCAAAGCCCTGTACCTTCAATTCCGGTATCTTCTTCAACTGTGGATAATAAATGGGGGTCCACCCAAGGATCTCCAAGTTTGTCAATATCTAGCTAGCTCCCCAAAAGTACCAGAAAGGGGTTAACAAGAAAGAAAAGTAGAAACTTGCTGATATGTACATTTTACAGACACAGAAAGAGAGGGAGGGAGGGAGGGAGGGAGGGAGGGAGGGAGGGAGGGAGGGAGGATGGGTAGATCTCAAAGAAGTGGGTGGTTGTTGTTGCTATTATTAATTATTATTAGCAGTATTATTAGTATTATTATGTTATTATTGTAGGGGTGCAGTACCTAAGGAAGCCAGAAGAGGGAGAAGTATTTCTAAAACCGAGTTACAGGTGGTTCTGAGCCACCTGGTCTGGGTGCTGTGACTGAACTTGGGTCCCCTGTAAGAATGGTATGCACACCTAACCACTGAGCTATCGTCCCAGCACTTCCAAAGGGTGGTTTTGAAGTTCACATTCTAATGGTATATATTATATGGTACATTTTCTTCTTCCTCCTCTTCTGGTTTATTTTGTTGTAGATGGAGTCTCATATAGCCCGGAATGGCCTGGAACTTTCTAGGTAGATCAGAATGGCCTCAAATGTATGATCCTCCTTCCTCTGCCTCCTGAGTTCTGGGACCACAGGTGTGTACCACCACATCTGGAGGAACATTATGTCTTCAAAGAAATTAGGAGGCAAAGGAAAATGATGTAGAGTCTGGGGGCAGAAACCTGGGGGAAGGGAAGCAGACGCCTGGCAGATGCAAGGCTGATGTGAACTGAAGTTCCCATAAAACAAACAAACAAACAAAAAAACCCTGCATTGAGGACTCTACAAGGCCTACTGACTGGTGAGAACCATATACTGTAATGAATTTGGATGTTTCTAATCCAGGGGCAACGTTATCTTGGGCTGTCTTTAGCCCTCGTAATAGACATTTTATGTGTGTGTGCCCACTTCAGTATCCTCTAATCTGGCTTCCACCAATACAAACCTAAGACTGTCCTTAGATAGCTCCTGAGCTGCTGTAGCATGTCACTGTAACCCCCCCCCCCGCCCCCCAGCCAGGGTGTTTGGTAGATGCACCAATGAGTAGCTGCCTTCATTCTGTGTCTACAACGGTTCATCTACTTCCACAGTGCAAGGCGTCATTTGTGCTAACCTGGATCCATATGCCTGGGCTGTGGGTCACTCTACTGGGCTCAGAATAAACTGCTCCTTAGTCCCTACATAAAAGAGCTGTTCTTCATCAGCTAGGTCGGAAGGTCTGCTGATATAATGTCCTCTGATGTTATCTCCAATAATGAAGATCTCAGGCTGTCCGTGGTGGTTCCCTGACCCCTCTGGTAGAGGTGAAGGGATGTCTTTGTAAATCTATGTCCCACATTTAGGCAAATAGAGTAGAGGCCACACAGGAGGGGGGGGAAGCTGGGAAACTCTCATACATGCTTCATACAGCTCATCATCCCTTCATACGCTGAGGCATTGGGTTCTATGCACTGCAATTCGTTGCATAACGTGGTCGGAAATAGGCTATTCTTTATGTTGACTCGTGTTCTCATTTTAAAAAATGTAACCTTACCCAGAAAGACAAGTAAAATATGTACTCACTCCTAAGTGGCCTCTAGATATAAAGCAAAGAAAAACCAGCCTACAGTCCACAACCCCAGAGAACCCAGACATCAAACAGAACCATCAGAGAGACTTACAGGGATCTACATAGGAAAAAGATAAGATCTCCTGAGTAAATCGGGAACACGGGTGTCACGGGAGAGGGTAGAAGGGAAAGGGGAAGGAGGGAGGGAAATGGAGAAAAATGTATAGCTCAATAAAAGATAAAAAGATAATAAAAATGAAAAAGTAACCTCAATGTGTTTTGAAGATTTTTGCAAAAATTTTATGTGTATGAATGCTTGCTGTTGGGTGGAAGGTACTCATGTGTGCATGCATGTGTGTGTGTGTGCATGGGTGTGTGTGTGTGTGTGTGTGTGTGTGTGTGTGTGTGTGTGTGCAGTGCCCATGGAGGCCAGAAGAAGGCATTGGATCCCCTGGACCTGGAGTTGCAGATAATTTTGAGCTACCATGTGGGTGCTGGGCTCTCTGAAAAGCGATAACCACTCTTAGCTGCTGAGCCATCTCTAGTGCCCCACTCAATTTTTTAACTTAATGAACTGTGAACATTTTTGTGGTATTATTTTGTATTAATCAAATGCACCCTATAATACCATTATAGTTATTTGAACAATCCCCTATAGATGGACATTTACATTATTTTCATATATGATTAACATGTTTATAGAGATACTTTGAAGGGCAGCTCTGATCCTGTTCTTGGAACAAATTGTTTTGTTTTACTTTATTTTTGAGACAGTATTTCATGAAGTAGCCCTGGCCAGCCTGGAACTCACTACATAGACCAGGGTGGCCTCAAACTCAGAACACACAGAGATCTGCTTGCCTCTGCCTCCTCAGTGCTGAAATCAAAAGTGTGCACCACTATACCCAGAAAAGTAAATTATTTTTAAATGGAAATGCTAGATTAAACAAAAGCTTCAATTTAGCATGATGAGGCATCCCAATAATTTCAACACTCAGTTGACCAAGGTAAGTGAGCCACAAACTCCAGGCCACTGAGGTACACAGTGAGAGCTGTATGAAATAAGTAAAGACGCAGTTTCTGTTCAGTTAAGATCGTTAGCCAGGGAAGTGCCCAGATTGCTGCTGTCCTTACTGTTGGTAAGGCAAGTGTGACTGCTAGAAGCCTTGATGAGCCTGCTCAACCATGAAAATCCGGTCTCGACAGCTTTTTAAGATGGTGTTGACTATCACAATGGTTCCATGGAGAACCCAGAAATAAACGACCCCCGGGAAGACTCAAAGATGGACAGAGGGAAAATATTCAAAGAAACATCTTTCCGGGATCCCTTCGTTTTCTTCTTAATAAACGTTTTATCGAGTGTCAAAGGGCTGGAGAGATAGCTCGGCTATAAAGGGTTAGGCTCACAACCAAACATGATCGAGCATCAAACTTCACAGACTGCATTAGACTCCAGAGTAGGCAGGGACCAAGGATGGATTCCCCTGCCGGCCTTCAAGTCCAGGGTCTGGCGGAAGTCTTGGGATCCATCTGACTTTTTCAGAAGTATTGAACCACATGTCACAACACAGAGACACACTGAGAAAATGAAGACAAGTGAGGTTGGTATTGTAAACAAGTTCGTACCGGAGGAAGAAGCCACACACACAGCCGGAGCGTGGGAGGAGACACAGTGTTTTTGGAACACAGAGATGCAAAGGCTGTAGAGTGCTGGAGAGATGAATGGTGAGCAGGTTAGAGGAGAGAGAGCGCCCACTCCCAGGAAGGCTGAGAACGGCTGGATGAACTGGAATCTAAAGTTTCAATGGATGCTCCGGAAACAGCAGAGACGAGGCACACCCACCGCTACTTCTTGTCCTGAATGGCACACACCATTAATCAACCGCCGCTTGCCGGAGCTGGTTCTTTTTCAACCCCGTGCTCCCGGCAGCCATGGCAAAGCAATCAGAGTTTGCATACACGATGCAGCCAATCTGCCGTTTCTGGAACAGTCATTGTCTCTCTTGAGGACAACAGACAAAAATATTCAGCTGGCATCAGGTAAGATAAATTACACAGTGCAAAGCGAAACTATCTCTGGCACTCGACTTCCTGGGCTTGGGTCTTGGCTTCTCTCTGCGTATCAACTGCAGGATACTCAATCTGGTAGAAGATTGGATGTCTGTAGTCCTTGGTGTCTAGGCCTTTAAAAAACAGTAAAAATAGGATTACTCAGAGAGTTGAGTCGTGCCCAGGTTTATTAGTTACATTCACATAACTCTGGCTGAAATCCCTGACAGAAGCAGTATAACAGGGGAAAGACTTATTCTCACTGTGGCTTCAGAGAGCTCAACCTTGCTCCATGAACTTGGGCAGAACATCATGGCAACAGGGAACCATGGGAGGAGAGGTGGTCCAGTCCATGACAGACCAGAAGACTAGACCAGCAATGGGAAATAGGACAAGACCCAGCCAGAGGGGCCTCCTTCTTGCAGTGAGGCTCCACCTCCTAAATTTCTCACAGTCTCTCAAAATAACACCAACAGCTGGAAGACCAAGGGTTCAATATACACATCTACGAGGGGCATTTCAAATTCAGACTGGAAAAGGAGTCTATCACTCTTCAGTACTCGTAATCTCTTTAACATAATGTTTTATTAATTCTTTGATAATTTCATACACATTCTGATCATCCTCACTCCTTCCCCCTCCCCCAACCATCTCCTCCTCGTATTTTCTTTCTTTTATTTTAAATTTAGAAGAGACTACGTGGCCCAAGGTGCCCTGATCCTCTTGCCCTTACAGTCTTTCTGACCCCTCTTCCTCCACGTGTAGGGGGTGTGTTGTGAACATATTAATTGGGGTCGGGCACCCCACATTCAACTGATCTCTGCCTTTTGACCAGCCGTGGCATTCTGTAACGATCTCTGCTGCAAAAAGAAGCAGGGTAAAAGCCACACTTGGCTGTGGGTATGAGGAGCTGTGATTAGCAGGCAGCTCAGAATTACACCAATGGAAGAACACAGCAGTAGTAGGTCTCCCGCAGGCTCCACGGCCTCCCCAGCCATGGGTAGTGAGCCAGGTTTATGTGCCAAGCATGGATTCTTTCCTTTAATCAGACTTTAAATCCAATTAGGTGACTGTAGGCTACCCCCGGGAAGTAAGTGGCACTGTTAAACCTTTCAGAATATCGTGCCATGCTGGTCATTGCTGTGACTCACAGGCTTTAGACCTGGGCAGAGCTATTGGATCTTTTCCTCTCTCGACAGCTTGCATAACTCCTTCGGCTACCGTGAGAACTTGCCTTCAGACAGGAAACTTCCAGGTCCCGTGTCCAAAGTGTCAGCACGCACGATCTTGATTTCCTCATCTTCCTTTTTTGCAACAGCCAACCAACTTTCAAGTGAACCAAGATGAGAAAATAGATTCAACAGAGGTTGACGACGTGTAGGAGGGCCGCGGCTTTTCTGTGTGGGCAGAGACAGAACCCGTGACTCCCGCTGACCCCTAGGGAGAAATGTCACTTCAAACCACATGGGTTTTCATAGAAGAACTTCTGAGTCTATGAAGGAAAGAAGGGGTGTCTCAGCCGACGTCCAGAGCACGGTTCATTTAGAGGGGACTTCCTTCACAGGAAGGCAAAGTTGCCAGTTCTAGCAGTTGGACCAAATTCCTAGCCAATGATGGTAATACACATTCATAGTGTACAAAAGGTTCGTTCCACAGCACACACATTCCAACCTTTTGAGTCTTCTATCATGGGATGTATTTACCAACTCAAAAAATACAATTAAGTGTAAAGTCTAAAAATCATAATTTTGAGCATGGGCAGCTTGTCGTGGAATACGACATAACACTATGTAATAATGCGTTACATTTGTTTATGCTGCAGAATGTTACTTTAACTGGGTAAAGGTGTTGACATGTTTGTGCTGCATTTGTTTAATGATAAAAGGGTATGTGTTTAGTTATGTAAAGATGTGTTACATTTGTTTCACCTTGCCTGCCTAAGGAACCTGATTGGTCCAATAAAGAGCTGAACAGCCAATAGGTAGAGAAAGGATAGGTGGGCGCTGGCAGGGAGAGAGAATAAAAGAAGAAGAAGAACCAGAGAAGAGAATGAGGAGAAAGAAGGAGACACCCAGGGCCTGACAAGCAGCCGCCAGTCAACAGGCAGAGAAGTAGTGAAAGTAAGATACACAGAGGGAAGAAAACACTAAAAAGCCCCCAAGCAAAGGGTAGATAAAGAGAAATAGGTTAGTTTAAGGTAAAAGAGTTAGCCAGAAGTGAGACTAAGCTAGGTTGATCATTTCTGTGTCATGATTTGGGAGCTGGTTGGTGGACCAAAAGAAAAAGCCTGTTTCAGCAACTGACTTCCAGTTAGCCTGGTTTCCTTAATCTTGACTTCATAATCCCAGCCTCAAGACCTTGTCTTCCCGAACAGTCCAGTTTCCAGAAAGATCCTTTATTGCCCTCTCTGTTTCCTGTCCTTTGCTGACTGCCCTTCTTTCATGTGTGAGCCTGGGAGCTTCCATCAGGGAGCAGGGAGAGGACAAGAAAAAAAACACAAGATTGCTGTGTGATTTTCACCACAGGCCCCATGTGTACCCCCACTCTGCTGTCGTGGTCTCGTGTGTATCAATTCTCCATTCTCCGCTGATTTCAGTTTGCCGGCACCAATGAGAGGCAGTGGAAATGACCCACATCGTTCCTGAAGTTCCTCTGCTTCCCACTCTCTTCCTCCCTTTGCTGCCTTGTCAAGTCCAGGAAGATACAGGGCAAAAGAGAAGTCCTGGCGTATACAAGATGGGAGGGGAGAGGAAGGAAAGAGAGGGCAGAGATGAGCACATAGACCTAGCCAGTCCCCAGCTGCTGAAGGAGCTTAGCTAGGTGCAAGCACATGAGGAGGGTTTCCTGGGCGCAGCATCACCATGTGGAGGCAGCCTATGAACTGACACTCCTGAGCCCCAAGCAATTGCAGAGTTAGAAGCAAATAAATGATCGCCACTCTAAGATATTAAGTGCAGGAATGACTTTATGCTGGATAGAAATAAACTTGGGAGAGCATATCAAAACTGTTCCCTTGACACGCAAACAGTATTTCATCGATCATAAAGAAATCATTGTCCCAATTTCACTTATTAAGAAACTAAGGCTAAGGGAGGCTAAGTGTGTGGCCAGGGCCATGAAGTTGGCATATAACCATGCTGGGATTTGAACATGAGGCTGTCATGTTCCCAAGACTGCTTTCAATGGCTCCACAGCCCAGACAAAAGCTCCGAGGTCTGTAAGCCTAGAGAGACAATGCTTCCAGGAGAAACGAAGCATACCTCTGTCACTGGTGATGTATGATGCTAAAGCAGAAACCTGTGTGGCACTGACCCTGGCCCTGAGTGACCCGTGAGGATTAGCACCAGTGCCCGAAACATTTCCTTCATTTAGTGATGTCCCTCAAAACTACAGCTTTCCAAGGGTTTGAAAATGGCCTGAATCTGCATGCTCACCGCTGGTGGGTAAAGGGAGAAGGCTAACACAGCCGCCAATCAATGATGGATAATTGCCGCTCGGGCTCCACTTAAAAACCTCCTTTCAGAGAGAGCACAGATGACCAGATCTCCAGCGCAACAGCTCGAGGTCAATTCAGAGCAAATCACAGATTCTGAAGGGGATCATGGAGTCAGACTGGTCGAAGGCAGCACATTCTGCTCAGGGCCCCCAGCATGAGCTTCACATGGCTGCCACCATAGAAGCACCTCAGCTCTAACCACAAATGTGCCTTATACAGGTGACCCCAGCAGGACTCCATCACTTTTGCTCCTCAAAGCTTCATGCCTTTCTAGTGCACCACAACCTGCAAGTGGTGCCTCTCTATTGCCTGATACTCCCTGCCTTTCATTGCCAGAGTCCCGGTCACATGACAATGTCATAGCTGCAAGGGAGGCTGAGGAAGTGAGTTCTTCTTCCTTCTTGGGTGTGTGGAGGGGGACTCAAAATGAGGAAGGACTCCAAATATGGAGCTTACAAGCTCATCTGGAGCACAACTACTCACATACCCTTGATGGGAGAATTGTCTTTATCTGTCAAGGAAGGAGCGTGCAGCGTCAGGAGGAATATACACGGAGTGGTGAGGGAGGGCAGGGAGGGACACCAGCCTTACCAGTAAAATCAGTCAAATCCATGTGGTGGCATTTCAATTGTATTTTAATAAATAAAGATTGCCTAAATATTTGAGAGTAAAGGGTACCACTAGTCAGGCTTATAGACCAGGTTATAGTAACACACGCCTTAAATCCCAGTAGCCACAATGACATGTACCTTTAATCCCAGTGATGCACAACTTTAATCCCAGCCCTAGAGAGGAATAGAAGATGGGGGGAGGGGAGAGACAGCTCTCAAAAACACGGTCTCATTCTGAGATTTCAGGAGGCAGGATCGCCATTTCAGACTGAGGTCAAATCCACCCTCAAAAAAATCAACGAATTGCATGTCACAGTCAGGATGCCCTCACATCCCAAACATAGGTAGAGCAGAGCATTGGTTGTATTTGTTGATGATAACATAATAAAACACCCTGGGGGGGGAGACTTAGAGAAGAATGGGTTTATTTGATTGACAGGTCCAGAGCAACAAAGTCTATCATGGAAGGAAAAGCATGACAAGTGGTAGGATGTTCTGGAGAGTTCTACGTCAACTTGTCATCTGAGGAGAGGGAATCTCAATTAAGGAAATGCCTCCAGGGCTGGAGAGATGGCTCAGAGGTTAAGAGCACTGGCTGCTCTTCCAGAGGTCATGAGTCAATTCCCAGGAACCATATGGCGGCTCATAACCATCTATAGTGGAATCTGATGCCCTTTCCTGCCATAAAGGAATGCATGGAGATAGACCATAAGGATAGACCATAAGGGCATAAATGCAGATAGAGCATAAATAAAAAAAGAAAGAAAAGAAAACGCCTTCATAAAATCTAGCTGCAGGCAAGCCTGTAGGGCATTTTCTTAATTAGTGATTGACAGAGAAGAGCTTAGCCCGTTGTGGAGGGTACCACCTCTGGGCTGGTGGTCTTGGGTTCTGTCAGAAGGGAGGCTGAGCAAGTCATGGGGAGCAAACCAGTAAGCCGCACCCTTTCATGGCCTCTGCCTCAGATCCTGCCTCCAGCTCCCTGCCCTGCTTGAGTTCCTGCTCTGACCTCCCTCAGTGATGGACTGTGACCTGGAAGCGGAAACTAATAGAAACTGTTTCTTCCCCAAGTTGCTTTGGTCATGGTGTTTCATCACAGGAATAGTAACCCTAAAAACGACAAATTGATAACAGGAGCAGGCTATTGTGACAAACCTGAAATTTTGAAAAACAAAGATTTAAAAATTTGTTTACGTTGGAGAGGGTTGTGGAAGAACTTGGGAACGTTGGGCTAGAAAGGCCTTTGGGTGTTGAGTGTTCAGTGGTCTGTTCTGAAGGAGTTAGAAGATACAAGTGCTAAAAGCAATGCAGACAACAGAAGCGTGGCTTGTGAAGTTTCAGCGGGAAGCAAAGGTTCCACTGGAAAATTGGTGTGAAGAATCTATGGTGTCTGGTCAGCTGGAGCTGAAAATCTAGCTGTAGTCCACGAGAAACCGGAACCACTATAGTAAAACCCTTACTTTCGTGGGACAATTGAGGCTGGGAGCCGGAGCTGAGAAATTAGTGGTGATTAAGAAGAGGCCAGCATCACTGAGGTGACATCTTCTGGGAGGTGTTTCCTGAACGTCAGGACACAGAAGCTGTGTTCCAGAGGCGACCAAAGTTGCACTTGGCTCTGTTGGCTGAACTAGGTAGTATAAGCATTGGTACTGGTTTTGAAGGCCCAAAGGGGTCATGGAGAGCAGCTGGGGACTGGCATTGTAAAAGGTCAGAAGAAGCCATTGGTGAAGGGTACAGCCTCAGTATCAGTTGGAGGCCCAGGTTGAAGGGGTCCTGCAGAGAGTTGAAACTTGGTACCATAAAGAGCGCCTAGGAGATGCTATTGGTTAAAGCGCAGCCCAGCTGCAGCGGAAGACCCCAGTATTTTGGAGATGCCGGTACCATGGGACAACCATGAAGAACAGCGGTGGCTGTGAAGGGGAGCCTGTCTGAACTTGGAAGTCCTTCAGAGGGAAGAGCTGCAGAAGGGACCCTAGCCCTTTGGAGGATCTCAGGAGATTGTAAATGGATCCCAGACATTGGACATTGCTTTATTTACACTGTTGGGAGTTTGGTTTTACTTTGATCTGCCCATGACTGTGTCCTGGTTCTTCCCTCTTGAAGTAAGAAAGTATTTAACTTAATTTTGATGTTTAAGGAGCCCACAGTTGAGAAATTTCAAATTTTAAAAGAAATTTTTGATTTTTGTAGAGTCCACTGTAATTAAAAAAAAAAACATATTAGCTGCCTACCCCACTTCTTCTGTTACATGACCCTTGTCCCATAGTCTCTGCAGTTACATGAAGAACGGTTGTTTAAAAATTAAGACAGGAGCCCATCTGGGTCTCGAGCTGTGTTTCGGTAGCCACAGGCTTGTGTGAGCTTTCACAAAGGCCCTGTTAAGCATGTGCAAATACCTTGCTGTCACAAATTGTTCTAGTAGTTGTAAAATGTTATTGCAAGCTACAGATTCCTGGACTGGACTGTCATGCAAGACTTAACCTCAAATGGTAAAAAAAAATTTTTTTTATATCAGCCTTAACCCCTCTAGTTGTGTCTTTTGCTTTAAAAAGGACCTAGTCCCTCTCTTTGGGGTCACGGTGTCAGAACCCAGCCTGCCCATGGCCCTATCCAGTCAGAAGTTCCGGTACCCCGCGGGGATGGAATAAAGGTGTTTCTGTTCAACTTCTTCAAATCTTGTACAACTCTCAGCCCAACAGTTTTTAAAGAAAGAGTGTATTTTAAAGGAACAGAAGTTTGCATGTGTTTATATCTGTAAAAAACTGGGACTTTTAAAGTTATTTATGTTTTTAATGCAAAATCTTGGAGACAAATGAGAAAGGAAAGATTGTGCTTGCGAGTTGAGCTGACAAGGACGCGATTGTGCTGGTTTTATATCAACTTGATACAAGCTAAAGTCCTCTGAGAAGAGGGAGCCTCAAGGAAGAAAATGCCTCCATAAGACCAGCTGTAGGCAAAGCCTGCAGGGCATTTTCTTAATTAGTGGTTGATGGGAGAGGGCTCAACCCTTCATAGGTGGTGCCATCCCTAGGCTGGTGAAGCAGAGTGAAAAACTCATGAGGAGCAAGCCTATTTGCAGCACCCCTCCATGGCTTCTGCATCAGCTCCTATCTTTAGGTTCCTACCCTGTTTGATTCCCAGCAATTGTGAGCCTAACTAAGACACAGGGTAAGCATGATAGCAGGAGCGGAAGGCTGTTTGATCACGTTTTCATCCACACAGGAAGCAGAGAGAGGGAAGAGAGCACAGAGCAAGCTACAAAACCTCAACACTCACTTCCCTCAGCAAGGGTCTACTTCCTGAAGGTTCCCAAACTTCAAATATGTGAATCTATGATGGACACTTCTCATCCAAACCATCACAAGAAACCCTCAACTTAACCATCAGCAGAAATCGTAGTGACCACAGATGAGGTATTGAAACCCAGGGAGAGGCCAACATCTTCACCGACCAACCTCTAGGCCAGTGATTTTGGTTCTACCACAGTATCTCTGTTCTTTTAGCAAATCCTACTTACACACCCACACAAGCTAGGCTGGATGCTTATGATGACCACAGTGTCAAAGGTGCTGTCACACCTGCCTTCAGGAAAGTTAGTGTGGCAGAGAAGACCCAGCTGGTGACATATGCTAGACAGAATCTCTGCCACCTAGACATGTCCTCCCATCACTGTCGCCCCAGCTCTAAGCCTCCTCCTCCAGGGATCCAGCTCTACCGAGTTTGACCCACAGAACCTGCTTCTCCTTAGTCATCCCTATCCTACCCAACATTTGCGGACCAAAAGGACACTTAGTCAGGAGCAAACCCGGAAGTCACAATCTTTCTCCATCCCCTAGGAATGCGAGAACATGGCTGCATCCTTGTTCATATTCCAAAGACTTTTTATAAAGAGATTGGCACACTATCCCCAAGAGCCAAATAATACCCAGGGATTCTAGATGTTTCTCCAGTCATCCCTCTGGACTTGGCCTCAGGATATCTTGTTTTATTACCCACTTGAGAGGAGAGATGATCTGAGCCTCACGGGGAGAGGCGTTTTCCTTTTCATGTAAAACATGTCCCTCATTTCTGCATCTCCAGTTGCTCCCTGGTGGAAATAAACATATAAATAAATAATTTTTCACAAAAACTAATTAGCAGATAGGAAGACGCTAATGTGTTTGTCAACGGTATCTCTCTCCAGCTCACTACCAGCTGGCCTGGAATTGAGGAAATGGAGGCAGCTGTTAGGAGCTGGAACTCTCAGAGACAGACAACAATTCTAAGCACAGTGGCATGGGGGCTTCTCTCCGCCTTCTGGGGGGCCAGTCACCTGCTGGCTTAACTCCACTTGTGTGAGGAGCCAAAGTTTGTGTTGGGAGGAGGGCCTGTAGGGGGCTAAAGCATGAGGTTGTACTCAGGAAGATTGAGGCTGGCTTTGCACAGGTGTCTCCCTTAAAAACGGGATTTATGGGGCTAGAGAGATGGCTCAGAGGTTAAGAGCACTAGCTGCTCTTCCAGAGGACCCAGGTTCAATTCCCAGCAACCACATGGTGGCTCAAGACCATCTATAGTGGGATCTGATGCCCTCTTCTAGCGTAAAAACATGCAGATAGAGCATTCGTATACATATAATAAATAAATCTTAAAATTAAAAAATAAACAGGATTTATAGATTGGGGGTATAGTTCAGCAGTAGAGTTTTTGCCAATACACACAAAGTCCTGGGTGCCATTCCTAGTAATGTGGGAAAGAAGAGGGAGGGATGGGGAGAGAAGGGAAGGATGGAGAGAAAAGGTAGAAAATGGTGGGGGAGGGGAGAAAAATTGACCTAGGAGAAGAAAAATTGTCCTGTCATCTTTTGTGGACACTTTGTGTTGCTTTCCTCATTGCCATAGCAAATACTTTGAGGAAGCAGGGTGTGTTCTGGCTCACAGTTTGAAGGCACAGCCGGCCAGGTAGAGACGGTGAGGCAGCTGGAGCCCGAGGGAGCTGTCCTCAGCACCTCGGCACCCAGGATGCAGAGAGAGAGAGAGACAGAGGCTCCTGGGTCTGCTTGCTTGTCAGTGGAAGATCCCGTCCCACAGAGTGGCACCACCCGTGTTTAGGGCAAGTCTTCCCACCGCAGTTGACACAATCTAGAAGCTCCCCCGGGACATGCCCAGAGGTGTGTCTTCTAGGTGATTCTGGATCCTGTCAAGTTGACAATACGAACCGTCGCACATTTGATTTTTTTTTTTTTAAAAATCGCGTTAAAACATACATATTATAAAGTTTACGATCTTCGCCTTTGTTAGGGACACTCTAGGTTGGAAGCACGCCACCCGATTCGCAAGCCCCTCCTCCAAGCCTGGCCAGCCTCCAGCTCTCCCTCTCTCCGCACCGCAAGTGTCAGTCAATTGTCGGATTACAGTTAGGTTCAGTGCAGGTGGGTTCAACCAACTGCAGATGGAAAATATTTGGGTTAAAAAAAAATTCCATCTGTACAGAACATGCACAGACTTTTTCCTTGTTATTATTCCCCAAACAATGCACTATAACAAGTATTTACACAGCATTAGGTATTATGCATAATCTGGAAGCAATTTAAAGTGCAAGGAGGATGCGCGTGGGCTCCATGCAAATGCAACTGTATTTTATATAATGAATTTGAGCATTTTGGGATTCTGATACCTGCAGCTGATGCCGGAGCACCACACGGGGGTGGGGGGGAGAGGAAGAGGGGAGAGAGGATACTGAATATAAAGGTTCTTGCCTCTCTTCCTCTTCAAAGCTGGTCTTCACTGTGGTCTTGTTGGGTTCAGCAGGTGACCCACATTTGGCCTGTGTAGTTCTCTCTCTGATGTGCCCTGATTAACCTGAAACCACACTGCTGTCTCCCAGAATTCTCCCTCTTTGGGGCAGCCTGCCTTGCCCCGGGTCTGCCCAGCTGCTGCTATGTGGTAGGACGCTCCTCACCCCTGCTTGTCATTCTGTATTTAACGCCATCTGCTCTGCTCGGCACCCACAGAGGTAAGCCCTGTCTCAAGCATTAGTACACACCTTATCATCTCTCCCTCCATCTTGGCGAGCGGATGACTATGTGGAAAAGCACCGAAAAGCCTTCCTGCACCTCCACAGAGGGGAAGCTGAGAGGGCCAGCCGCTTGGCTCTGTCTTTGGAAGGAACCAAAGAGTCTTTGTGCAGACTGTCAATGACACTAGGAGGACAATGCATTGTCCCTTGATGGTCAATGCCAGGTTTGACCCAAAGGTGATGGCGCACACCTATAATCCTAACATCGGAGGGGCAGAGGCAAGATGATCCCTGGAGCGTGTGGGCCAGCCAGTTTAGTCAAGTTGGTGAGCTCCAGGCTCAGTGAGAGATTCTGCCTCAAAAAGCAAGGTGGAGAGCAATAGAGGAAGATACCCGATGTCAACCTCTGGCCTCCGCATCCACGCACGCACACACACACACACATACACACACACATGCACACACACTTGTCTCTTTCTAGGGTAACACCCAAGCTTGAAGGAAGCACGTTCCTATATAAGACTGCAGAGCTGGGCCTAAGCTAAAGAGTGATCACTCAATTCTTGGGTCAGGGAAAAAAGGGGTCTGCAGACCCACAGAGACCCACTTCACATGGGAGCCTGAACCACCACACGACTTCCGCAGAGAGCAAAGAGGCTTCCAGTGATATAGCTGAGTCTATATAACAGTGAGGTATTATGGCGGAGAAAGCAGATAGGGGACACTGTGAGGGCGTAGACCGAGGATCTGTAGGAGGGATGGCCTCCAGCAGCCAGGCAGAGGCATGGTGGAGGTGAGGTCTTCCCAGAGGGACCAGTATTAGAATACGTCATCTCATAACTTGTGGGTATGTTCCTGAGCCTTCCTCGCTGGTACACTCTAGAGGCCGTGGCATTCTGGCCAGGTGTCCCAACAGGCTATGACCAGGATGGCAGGTTCTCTACGGGCTGAATGGGTGCTATTTCTCACAAGGATGGAGGACATGGCTGGGGGCTAAGAAACCATCCGCCATCTGGGGTGACGTGACCAGATTCCAGAAACACTGGCCCTCAGTCTCGTGTAGCCCAACTTGGCTTTGAACCTTCTGTGTACCTGAGGGTGGCTTTTCTAATCCTCCTGCCTCCACTTCCCAAGTGCTGGGATCACAAGCATAGCCAGCCCAGGTTTATGCCACAATTTGGATGGAACCCAGGGCCTTACGACAACTAGGCAGGCATTCTACCAACCAAGCCTCATCTCTACTCCCTACTCTATTTCTGCCATCGAGGATGAACAGAAGGAGGGCGGCCTTTTTAGTGATTGCTGCTGTCTGTGGTTCTGAGTTTTTGCTTCTCTCCAGGAACCCATTCCCCTTGGCTGTGAGCTCCTCCCGGGTCAAGATCAACACCAAGCAGTGTCCACCACTGAGTGTTTTAAGTGATGCTGACTGAATGGGGAGGATGACATAAGTCTCCTGAAGGTGACATGTGCAGAGAATAACAAGGTGTGTGACACAAGCAGGGACAACTCTTCTCTGTCCCCATCTGTCACAGATGATCTGAGGCTTGTAAAGCAGGGAATGCTCCTGCCTGGGACTCCAAGCACGTGTAAGGACTGGAGTGACCAGAATGGGTACCACCAATCACCAAACCAAGGAGAACATCTTTGGATAGCTAGTGAATAGATCCAGAGTAGGTACCAAAAAAGACTGCTTCTCCTCTCACTGTGAAGAGGCATCCTCCATACAGGTTGAAAGCATCTCACCAAAAATGGAAGAAGTATGGGCATAGAACAAGGAGGTAACTGTGGAGGGCTTGGAGATAAATTTGTATCTACGGCAGCCATCTAAAAGGCTAGACATGCATGGTGGCATACGCCTGAAATCCCAGATCTGGGGAGGCAGAGATGGGAAGAACCCTGTATGTGATGGCCAGCCCGCCTAGGGAGTTTAGTGAGTCTAGGTTCAGTGAGAAACTCTGAGTCAAAACATTTCGGTGACAAAGCAACTGAGGGAGACACTCAACACTGATGTCTGGGCCCTGCATGCACAAACATCTACACACATGCATGCACACACACACACACACACACACACACACAGAGAGAGAGAGAGAGAGAGAGAGAGAGAGAGAGAGAGAGAGAGAGAGAGAGAGCATTGTAGCAGATCTTCAGGGTCCCACCTAATGCTGATGTCTGAGCCAATGTATTCGGCATTGCCCAATTATTTCTGGTATGCTTCTGACCCTTGGAGAGGTTACAGCATAGACTGTCCTACACTCTAATCACTACTAACATGTGACTTTCTTCTCTAATCAGCAGTGACCACAGCAGCATAGCAAGCCCCATAGTTCCAGAACATTCGTGTCAGGATACATTCATTAGCTCTGCTCACAAAGATTTTTATTTCTCCTCTTTATGGGCAGTGAAGTGAGGAAGCCAACATGTGCCTCGTTTGGCCAAGGCAGCAGAAGCAGACATGGCCTGTGTTCTGAGTGGAGGTTTTCAGAGTCAAGACACAGCTTCCTGTGTTCTGTCTCTTACAGATGAAGTACACAGGAATATACCCCTGTGAGCAGGCATGTTCCACAGTGGACTTGCCCCGTGAGTGAGAAGAGTAATACGTCATGAGATTTGGGGGTGGGGATACTCGTTATAGCAACATAACTGAGCACCTACTGACAGAGACACTGACCTGCCCAACATGAGTTCTCTGTACTCCAGTCCTTGTGTTATTTCTTAGCAGATAACCCAGCAGAAGACCTAATCATTGCAAGCCTGCCTTATCTGTTCATCTGTCTATCAAGTGTACCCAATGAATGTCACATTGTGACTTCATTCCCTGTGAACAATGGCCACAGCAGCACTTACTTCCGGATATCAAATGTCCACAGATCCCAGAGCAGCCTAGAGACAGCAACTGGATCCCTCTCCAGAATCCCTGGTCCTCCAGCCTACTGAGCATATAGCCACGACACCCCCCCCCCCAACCTGGCCTCTTCTCATCCTGCCAACCTCAGTACCCCAAAGAGATGCCTTCCCTCCTTGGCCTACTACTCAATTGCTCCTATAGTTGGACACTCATCACAGTCATTTGTGGCGCTCTCTTTCTAGCTCTGCTTCCTCCGGTCTCGTGTGACTATTAGTTCAGAAAAGAAAGTCCTCTCCAGAAACTGGTGATCAGTCTTGATGGTCAACTTGATGACATCTGAAACTAACCAAGAGATAGGCTTCTAGGTGGAGGTGGGTCTGTGAAGGCATTACCGGGAAGGATTGACTGAGGGAGAAGCCCCTCCCCCAGGGTGGGTGGAACTTTGGACATCAGCTCAGATACAGAGAATTGAGGAAAAGACAGGGCTCCTCATTTGCTGTCTGCCTTTGCTTTCTGCTCGTGAGAGCATCTTTCCCATTGCCACTGCAGTCACCTTCCATCGCTGACATGAAACTCGGATTCTTTGAGTTTCCAGCGTGGACAGAAGAACAGTGGCTTTCTAGGAACCCTTGAGGTCTTTAGCTCCAGACTGGGACTGTGGAGTCACCCAGCCTCGTGGACAGAGCAGTTACCAGGTTCTCCGTCTCTCCAGCATGCAGACAGAGCCATTGTTGAAATACCCTGCCCTACTATGTAAGGCAACCTAATAACTTCCCTTTGCAGTATAAATCCACTCTACGGATTCCACTTCTCTGGAGAACACAGAATATCATCCTGCTCAAGGGCAACAGAGCAGTGAGGGTTCTGCCTACTGAAGCCTGGGTGTTTCCAACAGAGGGTTTAACCTGGGGTCTTGGTTCACAATGAGAAAAGGGATCAGGCTATCCAGGAAGGGTTTATTGGGCTTACACTTCCACACCACTGTTCATCACTGGAAAAAGTCAAGACAGGAACTCAAACAGGGCAGGAGCCCAGAGGTGGGAGCCAATACGGAAGCCATGGAGGGATGCTGCTTACTGACTTATTCTTCATGGCTTGCTCAGCCGCTTTCCTGTAGAACCCAGGACCACCCACAATAAATTGGCTCCTCCCCCCATCAATCACTAATTAAGGAAATGCCCTATAGGCTTGCCTACAGCCTAATCTTATGGAGGAATTTTCACAACTGAGAGCCCCTTCTCATTATAGCTTGTGTCAAGTTCACTTAAGAAGAGCTAGTGCAGGATCTCATGGGCAAAAATCTCTCCTCAGACCCCGGTCAGTCACTGAAACCCAGGAGATCTGCTTTCCGTCTTCCCCTCTGCACCCCATGATCTCTGCCCACTTTGTAGGTCAGGCTATTTATCCATCCCTAACCAAGCCTCACTCACCTCCTAAACCCCTCTCCATTGCAAGTGTGTGGTGGGGGGCATCTTGCTAAAATGCAAACATCACACATTAGTCGGTGTCTCTTTGGGGCTGCAGGCTTGCCTTGGCTCCCTAGTGCTTCCAAAATAAAATCTAAATTGCTTAGCTAGGCTGCCAGCCTCGTGAGCTGACTCACCAGAGCCAGCCTTTCCTCCCCTTGATCTCCTCTCCAGCCATGCAGACTGTTAATGGTTCTCAAAATCCTCTGCGTGTCCATCCCACCCCCACAGATGAGCACGCACGCGCGAGCGCGCACCTGCCTTCTCTAGCCCCCTTCATTCACCTCCCCTCTACTTGCCCCTTTCCTTGCTGCCTCTCTGGGCTCTGTTGCTCTCTTCCAAGCTTGCATTTGGTTTCCTCCCTTCCCAGAGAGCCAGTTCCTTGCGAGTGTTATTCATCTCCATGTCCCCGGTGCCTGCCACACCGCTGCGAGGACGTGATAAATGCGTGCGGAGTAAGAGAGGGGATGAGTGAGTGAATGAATGAGGCCATGCATTTGGGAACGCGGGGAGGCAGCTGCCGGAGGCACGGGCGGCCGTTCTCCTCTGTATCTTTGCAGAAAGGAGAGAGCAGCGATGACCCAAGTCTTTGAAAAGCCGCCCAGCGCCCTGGCTTCCTGGAACTCTGCCTGGCCAGCTTAGGGGTGGAGAGCACCCTGCCCACGCGGAACCGGAGTCGGGTTGCTTCTCTTTCTTTTCAAGCCATTGGCCACCAGGGAACCATCTTAAAGCATGGCTACTCTCCCCCAACCATCCCATTTGTTCTGGAACACAGGCGGGAAGGTGGCCTTGACTTTGGATTTATCTCTGAAACTCCTTTGAGGACTCCCGTCTCCTTCGGTCTTCTCAGAGGGGGCGGGAGAGTTGGGGGACAGGCTTGCTACCGCTCTGAGATCGACACACCTGTCTTGGATGGGGACAGGGGAGTGACAAGATGAGAGTCTGAACATCCCCTTCATGACACAAGGCACTGTTCATCCTGATGGCAAATGAATGATTGCCGTGTGAATTACACGGCCTGCCTGTTACACTGGCAGCTCAGAGCCCAAGCCTCCCAGGTCGTAAAGCAAAGGGTAATAAAGAATTACGGGGCCCAGTAAAATGAAAATTGAAGGCAATCAGCTCTCTTCAGAGGATCACTGCTCGCAGAACATCCAGAATTGTCACCCCCTCCCCCACTGTAAGAGGGAGGGTGGGGGAGGCAGAATCTGTCCTCTTACAAGTGGCTATGCTCCCCTATTTCAAGACTCTCACCCCAACTCCCTTTGAGGAGGTCCATCAAAGGCCCAGCTAGCAACTCCAGGGCCGGCCCCTGCTCTCCGCCACGGCCACCTCCACTCTTGCCTTGGGACTGCTGGAGTAGGGTCCTTCTCTACCACAGCTGGGGAGTTCAAATGAGTTCAGCCTTCATTCTGGAAGCAGCAGCTCCTTGGCCGATGTGTCCAGTTAATTAGATGCCAGCTACCCGAGTGCCAGTCACAGAGACCAAGTGTCACACCAATGTCAGGAAGCTGTGGTTTGCTCAGTTTCAAGGGACACAGCCATGAAGGGTCATGGTTGGTTGCAAAAGGCACAGGAATGACGATAGGCACTGGGGTGTGAGTAGGTTGCTTCTTTCTTTCTTTCTTTCTTTCTTTCTTTTTTTCTTTCTTTTCTTTTTTTTTTTTTTTTTTTTTTTGGTTTTTGAGACAGAGTTTCTCTGTAGCTTTGGAGCCTGTCCTGGAACTCGCTCTGTAGGCCAGGCTGGCCTCGAACTCACAGAGATCCGCCTGCCTCTGCCTCCCGAGTTCTGAAATTAAAGGCGTGCGCCACCACCACCTGGTGAGTAGGTTGCTTCTATCTTATCTCCTCTCTAGTTTGGCTCTTGCTGAAGCCTAAGTCAGAAAAAAGCTCCCATAGCTGCCTCCCTCCCAGCAGCACTTGCTCCTGCCCTCATGCCCAGCAGCACTGGCTCCTGCCCTCATGCCCAGCATCCCCTCAGAGGCCACTGGAACTTCTCTTCACCCAGCCACAGCTTCCCAGAAAGAGAGCCAGCTGCATCCCTCAGTTCCGTGCTCTTGACAGGTTTATTTTTTTTTTTTAAAGAGAGGGTCTCACGTACCCCCGCCTAGTCTTAAAGAACCTACTAGCAACTGAGAATGACCTTGAACTCCTAATACTTCTGCTTCTATTTCCTATGTGCTAGAATTACGAGCCCGGGCTACCACGCCCAGCAGCTGCGATGCTGGGAATGCTAAGGAAACTCAGCTGTGTTACACCCCCAACCCCATCCCTTGTTTTTAAATCGCTTCCATGGCATACACCGATTTCCAAGAAAGGATGGGGACACCTTTGCCACTTAAGTCCTGCTTGGGCCTGGCTGTCCCCCTCCCACCACTCTACAGCCATAGAGACAAGGTTCTCTTCTGTGCCTTCCGGCTCCCAAAGCTGGTGGCTACATGGATGCAGTGTGCCCTTAGCCCAGAATGTTCCCTCATGTTTCTCATCACCATTAGAGAGTTTTAGTAAATGCTGCTACTCTGGGAAGTGTCCTCGGCTCCCTAGACCAGATCACGACCTCCTTCTCCGGAGTTCCTTGGTTAAATATACATAAATCATATAGAATGGTCCTCTATTTGCTTGATGCTCCTGGGGGCACACAGGGGCTTGGACTCCGAGTTTAGCTCAGAGTCCTGGAAGTGGTTCACGCTGTGTTTGCAGCTGGGACAAGGGCAGGTCTGGGCTTCTGGTACAAAGACATTTGTGCTTGGCTGGCCTGGCATTGAGGATGGAAGTGTGTGTGTGTGTGTGTGTGTGTGTGTGTGTGTGTGTGTGTGTGTGTGTACCAGGTAGAGACAGTAGAGGAGGTCTGATGGGGACAGGCAGGATCCAGAGCCAGAATTCAGCCAGTCGTCTTGTCTGTTTGTAGTTCAGCTTCTCAGCCATCACAGATGTGTGAAGGCAGTGTGATTAGGAGACATGACGCTCTGAAGGTACCTGGGAAATGCTGAAAGCAGCCACACCAAGCTAGAAACGAGCCCCCACTAGTTGGTCCAACCCCATCCAGGACTTGTCAGAGGAGAACCTTGGGGACTGCAGGGCAGAGCCTGGGGGATCTGTGGTAGATGGGAATGAAGGGTTCTCCATGGGTTCGTTTTGTGTCTGTGGGTGTGCATGTGTGTGTGTGTATCATATGTATTTGGGGGTGTGTGTATATACAGGTCAGTGAACATGTGTGTTCATACCTAAATTGTGTCATACTTAAGATTTCATACCTAAAGAGTTGTCTTTTTTTTAATTATTATTAGCTTTCCGAGACTGTGTAACAGTCCTAGCTGTCCTGGAACTCGCTTTATAGACCAGGGTGGCCTAAAACTCTTAGAGATCCACCTGCCTCTGCCTCCCAAGTACTGGGATTAAAGATGTGCGTTACCACTGCCCGGATAGATGTTGTCCTTTCTTAAATTAAATTTTATTTTATTTTTGAGACAGTCTCTTAATAGCCTGGAGCACCTCCCCCAGGTAGGCTAGGATGGCACAGGGCAGTGAACTCCAGGGCTCTGCCTATTCCAGCTTTCCCAGCATTGGGATTACAGTGAGTGCCACCATTGCCTGACTTTTTTCTTTATGGATGTTGGGCTTGAACTAGAGTTCTCATATTTGCATTACAAATACTTTGCCAATGAAGCTGTCTCCTCAGTTCCCGGGCCTGGGATTAATCCGGGCCTGGGATTAATCCACTCACGGGGAAACTGCTAGATGCCCTCAGCCCTCAGCCCTCAGGCTTCCTGTCTGTGCAGCGGGAAGTTGGATTCTTGCAGGCACTGAGGGACAGCGTGTCTCCGTGTGCACAGAGGAGAATGCTGTAAATAAAATATGACTGTCGCTGTGACTACTGGGATGGGGGGAACAAGACAACACCCAGAGCTAGAGAGGACAGTGGGACTTGCTCAGGAGGGCTGGCAGGAATAGGAGGTCCTTAAGTGTCTCCACTAAACACCTCCCTGACCACAGTGCAGACTCTGGTTCCCCGCTGAAGTCCCACTCACCTACCATTCTGTGGATAGATCCCAGCACCAGAAGCCAGGCCACACAGCATGGCAACCACACGGTACGGCCTGAGGCAAAGTTTGGTTTCACAGTTGATGTCCAGAAATTAATTAATCGCCGCTCGTCACTCAGCCTCAGCAATCCATCACAGCACTCTCCGTCCCTTTTCCCATTTGAAAATAATGCCAATTATCCATTAAATAATCAATTTTTACAGCTTACATTTAATTTACGAAAGGATGACAGGCCCAGCGCTCCCATCTGTGACCACAGCTTCGTCTTCCCTCCGCCTTCTTCTGCTGGTACCCATCCCTTAAGGAAGAGGAAAGGACACAGGACGGAGGCAGCAGAATCAGTCTGTAGGGTTCTGGCAATTTCTCTGAAGCAGGCCAGGCACTACCTAGGAGAACCAGACCAGCATGAGGAGCCAGGGGGAGGTGAAGAATGGACCCTTAAGGGACAGGGCCAAGTGTGTGCCCCCCCCCATCTCTCCCCAGCAAGCTGACCCCTCTCAGACCAAAGCCTCAGTAAACCTTTATTTTAATCCACCGGGCTCCATCGTCTTTGACATGTTCAACTTCTGGCTGACATCTCCAGTCAGGCTGATCAAAACACGTCAGTACCTAGTTGGAAGCCCTGCAGAGGCTCCCTGTGGCTCTGGGTGAGATTCCAGAAGGTCAGCCAAGCCGAAGCCAGCCTATGGCGCCCAAAAGCTGCTCCCCCGTGAGACTGCCTTTCCCGACCCCACACCTCTCGGCTACACATCAGGCCTCAGGGCACACACCCCACGTCATTTTCCAGACACGGCTTCCACACGCTAACCCTCTGCGTCCAATCGAGAAAACAGTTATAAGTAACCCAGTTTCTCCCAGTCTCAGAGCATCAGGGACCTCTGAGACCTGTGGTCACCAAGAGCTATGTGGGGGATTGCTCTGCCAGCAACCCTGGAGCTCTGCAGCTGGGTATCCCCAGTGCATCCAATTCTGACCCTGTTTGCCTATGGTTAGCTTCAGATCCTATGCAGGAGGGGCCCATCTCCAAGAACGCTCACCACTTCCAGTGTCAGTTAGAAGTCCAAGGTTGTCTGGCCTGCATCCCTGGCCTATGGTGTAATTTGGGGCTTCCACATCCATATTTTCTAGTGTCTCACAAGACTCGTAGAAACAGGCTTACTGATTTATTAGAAAGGAATCACTGAAGGGCCGGAGAGATGGGTCAGGGGTTCAGAGCACTTGCTGCTCCTGGCTCACAGCACCAACGTGGTGGCACACAGATGCCTGGAACTCCAGTCCCAAGAGATCTGGTGACTTCTGGTCCCCTCAAGTACCAGGCATGCGCAGAGGAAACATACATGCAGGAAGACAAAGTGTTCATACTCATAAGTTCACCAAGCGTACCAGAGTGAGGGCTGAGCTGATTTAATCGAGTTGACCCCTGACACGAGTTCGCCAAATGGGCTGAGCAGCAGTCTCTGTCTGCCTCATTCGCGTCCCTTGATCAAGCGGCTCAACCATCATGGACTCTAGGGTTAGCTTGTAAGCATCCACGGAGGCCCATTATTCTGTCCACCACGGAGAGGGTTCAACACATGCATCCTGCAGACATGGAAGACCAAAGGGAACCTACAAAGGTTAGGGACCTTCCTGCCATCATAAAAGTAGCCCTCGACAAGTCAGCTGCGAGGGGATGGGGCAGATGAGCTGGGGTGGGTGGCATGTTCACCATGTCCCTCAGCCATACCTGGGCCCCACTATCACCCTCCTCCCACATACACGGGTTTCCTGGTGGCTGTGCCCCAGGAGCTCTGATTGCCCATTGGAAAGCCACCTCGGAGAGTCAGCTCCCCACTCTGATACCTTTGGTGAACTCTCTCAGCGCAAGTGGGTGGCTTCCCCTCTAGGAAGTCATTTATAGGTACAAATCTGCATTGCCTGCAGGTTTGTTAAGACGCAAGCCCTCTTCAGTCAAGGACCCATCATAGGGTCTTCCGAAAGACCAAGTTATTGGGAACCTTTATGGGAGGAAGCTGGCATATGACTTTGAAAAGACACAAGACGCATTGTCCAGCAGCCTTAAACCCTCCACCACCTATACAAGTTAGCCCAAAAGCAATGGAAAAAACTAATCAGGTCAGGTAAGTGTCCACTGCCCAGGCGAGCAAGCAAAGTGCCCTCTTACCCTGGTAAGGGGACATTCTGCAGCCCTGTCCTACGGTTTTATCACTTAGGACAGAGTCAGCTGACTTTCTGCCCTCCTCTTCCTTCTGTTTTTCTTCTGGGGGAGAACAAGGGTGGTTGCTACAGCAACCCATTTCTTTTGAGAGTGCATTTTAACCACTTTTCTCAGGAACTCGGTTTCTCCTCCCTAAGAATCCCCATGTGGGGACCTGCTCACCTTGTATGACCCTCCCCCTCCCCCTCCTCCAACCCTGAGGGTGACTATACATATTTACTCACGGGAGGGAATCAACTTTAAGAACATGACTTTTAGAGGAGAGAGGAAACCAAAGTAATTACATTGCCAAGCCTGTGACCCATGCAATATTGAACTTGTAAGGTCTGGGGAGCCGGGAAGCTCACCATACAACTATTGGTTTTTCTTCTTTACTCTTCTGCCTTCATATAGCTCAGGAAATATTTTCATTTACAATTTTCAGCAAACATTTGTTGAGCATTTCTATTTCCAAGGCCCTGTGGGTTGGGCAGGGGACTGGGAGTTAATATGGCCCCCACCTGCTGGAAGTAGAAAGATAGACTTCAAACAGGTTGGCTATGGGCTAGGGCTGAGGGTCCATGACAGAGGGGCCTTACCTCGTACGCACAGGTCCTGGGTTCCATCCCCAGCATTACAAACTGACAGAAGTCCTTACATTATGTCTTGGGACAAGGAAAAGGAAGGAGCCAGGCATGGTGGTACTTGTCTTTAATACCATCATTGGGAAGATAGAGACAGAAAGCTTTCTAAGAGATCAAGGCCAGCCTCATCCAAATACTGAATCCCAGGCCAGCCAAAAGTATATAATCAGAGCCTGTTTTTTAAAGAAAGAGACCTGGAAACAACTAAAAACATTAACCAGAGTGGGAAATTTGGCAAGGGCTCTCTGAGGTGATGTTGAAATAGAGTCCAGGAAGAACTTTATAGATGTGCCCAGAGCTATACTGTGACTCTCTCAGTTGTAAAAGCTCAAAGTTGGGTGGTTTAGAGGAAGGAAAGGTGGCTGGTAAGAGAGGAAGGTGTGGATTCTTAGGGAGGAGAAACTGCGCGTGGGGCAGAACAAGTTTCCAGGGTAGGCAAGGGGCAGAACAAATGGCTGGGGTAGGCATCGGGGTAGGACAAGGGACCAGGGTAGGCATCGATGCTGATGCTGAGCACATGGAAAGCTCCAATGGGATCACAGCTGAGCTTCACTACTGAGATTCCCTAGCCTGTGGAGGCACAGGGCCACTGAAGAGCCAGAATGGACCAAGAAGCAAATTAGCTTGAGGGTCTTCTTGTCATCCACAGGACGGATGATATTGGCCTAACCAGGTGAGGCTTCAGAGCAGGGAACAGAGAAAGCTTCTAAATATACCCTACCTGGGAGAGTGGACAAGTCAGGGGGAGATTGGAGGTGGGAATGTGGAGGTGACTGATGGGTTTGTGGCCTGAGCAATGAGCTGATGGCTGTGTTATACCAAGATGGCAAAACTGAAGGAGTAAGCTTGCAAAGAAGAGAGAGACTCTGTGTGGCCTGAGTCCTTAGATGCCTCTCTAGTATCACACAGTCAGGTCCGTCCCCTTCTAACTGAATGGGAAGATCCATGAGAGGTGGGGATCACATGTGCTCAGTTCCCGGGGTACCAGTTTGGTGAAGCCATGTCCCCTCTCACATGGCTGGTCTCTCCAGGGCCAGCCAGGTCCTGAGGTGCCACGCCCAGGAAGCTGTGCCCCCTGTCCCATGGGTGGCCTCCTCAGGGTTGCCTTCCTGCGGTGGCAGCTGGCCAGGGTCTCATGAAACATAGAGTTCACGGAGTCAACTAAATTGGCTGACAAGTGAACTGCCAAGAGCCTCCTGTGTTTTCCTTCCTCCCCCAGTGCTGAGATTTCAAGCCTGCCTCAACATCACACACACACACACACACACACACACACACACGTGTGCACATACATACATGCATATATACGCACACATTTTTTAATGCAGGTTCTGGGAATCTGAACTCAGGTGCACATACTTATATGGTAAGCATTTTACCCACTGAGCCGATCTCCTCAAGCCCTATTTAGTATGAATGATGTGTGTGTGTGTGTGTGTGTGTGTGTGTGTGTGTGTGTGTGTGTGTAGGCCAAAGATCAATCTTGGATTTCAGTCCTCAGGAGCTGTGCACATTTTTTTTTTTTTTTTTGAGACAGAGGCTCTCACGGGACTCAGTGATCAAGCCACCCTGGCCAGCCAGCCAGTCCCCAAGATCCGCCCATCTCAACATTCCCAGGGCTATGATTACAGGCATGACCCACGCACCACGCACTCATGCTACCTCCCCAGCCTTCCTTCTTATAAGGACGCTTATCCTTGGACCTCAGGCCTCCCCTGGTCTGGGATGACCTCAAGATCCTAAACTTGTTTCTCTCTGTAAAGATCTTTTTTTTTCCCATAAATGAGCTCACATTTGCGGATTCTGGAGTTTGGACATGGGCTTATGTTTCAAGAAAGTCAACCCAACAATTGAGAGGATGATTAGACTGAATCCCACAATCCCCTAATCACAGGGGGCATAACCCAGAAGGAGGCATTTGCAAGCTCCAGGAAGGCTCGTTGGTCAAGAGAAGAACCAAGAGTGATTCAGAAAATAAATTCTGGCTTTCTGCCCAGTGTTCTGCAGGGTGTTTATGTCACCACCAGTTTCTTACATCAGCTGTAACTCCACAGTGAGGGGGTCCAGGCAGAACTCACGATGGATACGCTGGAGAAGAGGGGAGCCACACCAAGAAGCAGGTGGAGCCTTCCAAAGGTGAACATGGATCTAGTCCTATAACCAGAGCTGCCTCTGTGTCTTCCTCCCAAGATGAAGAAGAGCCAAGGTACCATCTCCCAGCTAAGACTCCTTGTACAGCCCCCAGGTCCTCCATTCCTCCAGGAACTCCTGCAAGGTCATCCCCGCATCTTCCAGAAGCCATGGTGGTTTCCAACCTTCTGGAAGAAGAAAGCCCATGGAAGATGATGATCAAAACACATCCCGATCAAGGTCAACATGACCTCCAACACTGGTGCTGGAGACAGACACTGTACACACACCTCAGCTCTAAGGCAGACTCCTCTCTACGAGACCAGCCAGTGCCGAGTTCCCCTTCTGTCTTGAGAGCACCAATCCCAGACAGGATCCGCTAAGCTGAGCTGCTGAAGACACGGAGAGAAGCCTGATTATGACTTGGGCAAAGAAATCCCGAGGCAAAGGTGACTGTCTACAGAGCTGCACTTCCAAGTTCCACCTAGACTTAGTAATACAGCTTCTCCCTACCCAAGGCCGATGTCCACAGGGGTCTGACTCCCACAGATGCTGCCCCATTCCCAGCCTCTGACCACTGTCTCCGTCCCACAGAGAGTCTGCATGTCCTGACCCCAAGGTGGGTAGGGACCAGGTAAGTGACATGGCAGGAGGACAAGTCAGAACGTTGAGGGGCCAAAAGGGGAGAACTCACCATGCAAGGACGCCAGCTAGGTTTCCAGGAATGCCCATGGGTGTCACACACCCTCCAACACAAGCAGGTAAGGCCAAGGCACTCACTGTGAGTGTTCGGTTTCTTTGACAATGAGACCTCCCTCTCACTGGGGTACCTGGCACCTCGACATTATGGTTCCCTCACCTTCCTTTAGACAAACTCTTGAGCAAGAGAGGTTCTACCCTACCCAGTCATCTGACCCGGGGCATATTGCTGTCTTTTGTTAGCCCTGTCTTGCTAGTTCTTCAGTCCCCTGGGGCCTCTCTGCTCATCCCCCAAGGGCTCCCCTAAAAGACACTTTTCTCTCTGCTCTACTTGTCGTGATGTCCCAAGGCAGTTGAGTTGAAGAAGCAAGTTTTCAGTGTGACTTAAAGAAAGAGCAGCCCCTCCCCCACTGGTCAGCTCTTCATCCATGCTCGCTCCTGTGGCTCCTATCTCTGGGGTCTTGAAGGTCTGTTCTTACTTCTGGAGGTCCACAGGAGTAAACAGATCATTCCAGGTACCCACAGCCCCAGGAACCAAGCATGGAGACTCAGGACTCCCGGTGAGGATCAAGAAAGGAACTCTTGCCTAAATGGCTCTATGGAATGATGAACATTGCAACTGGCTTCCTCCATCTGTTCGGAGCAATTGCTATGCAGTTCCCCAACACTGGGACTTAGGGGTTTTGTCCTTTTTTCCCCCATTTCCTTTTTGCCTTTTTTTTTCTTCAAATATTTATGAAGAGATTTCCCATTTATCCTGGCATGTCTTCTCCCCCGTGGGCGTCAGCTGGGAGGGTTCAGACAACAAACTCCAGAAGGTATTTTCCCCAAAGCAGCAGCTGCCTCTCTTGGCAAATGCACTGGGGCCTTTCCTGAGGACTGGCCGAGGCAGAACAGGGGGAAGGGGCAGGCTGGTGGCCCCATGGCCTCAGTGTGGGTTCCCTGGGTCTGGGATGCTCTGGTGGAGGGCACTGGGGCAACTCAAGAGGACAGACTGTCTGGAATCTGACGGCCCACAGTCCTAACACCCTGTGCCAGCCAGGACTCGGGACATTTGGAGCACCCTCACCCATCCCTCACTACTTCGATATAAAAGCCCCCCACTCGCCCAGGAAAACCACCGGAGCAGTGACTGAGTTTCCAATCATCCATTCCCAGGGTCTCTGGTGACAATCCTAGGGGGGAAGATTGGTAAAGAACATGCTAATTGGGTCTGTAGCCCCAGGCTTTCCTATGCCTGGGAGCCTTCCTTGCATGCAAGGTAGGGGCAGGCAGACAAACGGTAGCAGAAAAGCATGCTCCACTCAGGAGTCAGCTATGTAGCAGGGATAAAGGGGAGCCTTCCAGTTCTCCCCTAGCCTGACAGCTACCCTCAACGCTTGCCTGAAGACTCAGCTAGTCAAGTTAATTCTAGGAGCCCCCGGCATTCTAGTCCCGGTCAAATACCCAGAGACCAAGACAGACCCTGCATACCCACGATAGACTCAGTTGAAAGCTCAACAATTTCTCCGAGAACCTGGCCCCAAAGGCATCATGGCACTATGCCCTGGTTCTCCAAGATTTTCATTACTAATCACTTGGAAGCTTTCAAATATACAATGCCAGGCCCTCTTCCAGACAAACCAGAACACCGGAGAGTGGACCATGTATTTCTAAAATCTCCCAAGCCATTGTCCAAGGGATCTAGGGCTGAAAAGTATTGTGCTCTAGGAAGAGTATGTATCTTGGAGACTCCTAGACTGGAATCCTTGAATTTTTATTTCTTGGTCTTGACGGAAAATCAACTACTTAAGTGCCCTTTGGAAACCCCAGTAGTAACATCTGGTAAATGGGGCTACCAGCACCTTTCTCATGATGAGGGAGGGACCTGACCCATAGAAACTTGATTAGCTGAGCTGATCAAGTTCCATTGGCACCCCAACTTTGGGGACAAGAGGAATCTGGAGTGGCTGGCAGGGTCACTGGGAGCAGTCGCACCTGGATGCGGAGAATCACAAGACGGTGTTACGGGTGTGGCACCTCTCCTACTCACAGAACCACTATGGGGTCCCAGGTGTGCGCACAGACACTGCAGGAGTCACTGCAGGTTACGGGGCATTACTACCCACTAAGCGACAGCACTCCCTTCAGAAACAAAACCCAGGACTATTTCTCTTGGAATTTCAAGTGACCTGGAGCATCTAAACTGTCAATCTAGGCGGCCAACTCTCTTCCAGGCTGGCATGAAGTCCAGCGAGGGCAGAGATGGGCTGTGGTGTCTAAGAACGCTGGCTGCTGTGAGTAGAGCTGGAACGAGGCGGGGACACAGCAATCGTGCCGGGAGGCAGGTGCTTCTGGACAGACACACTGGAGACGCCCCCGACGATGCTGCGTGCCACCTGAAGAAACTCTGGAAGGCCCTGGATGTGTCGCTTGTTCACACAGGAAACTTTCTTTCCTGCTTTTTTGTTATTTGTGGTGTGTGCATGCATTTACACATGTGTGCGTGCATGCCTGCATCGGTGCGGGGGCAGAGGTGGCCTCAGTGTCTCTTTAGCAATTGCTTCTTTACATTATTTTTTTTTGAGATAGGGTTTCTCAATGATCCTGAAGCTGTGTGGGTTTGCTAACCTGGCTGGGCAGCACCTCCCCAGGATCTTCTTGTTTCTCCAAGCACAGGGGTCATAGAATCTCCACCACTGCTTGGCTTCTCCGTGAGTGCTGGGGATCCCAGCTCAAGTCCTTGCGCTGGCACAGTGATTATTCACAGAGCCATCTATCTCCCCTGCTCAATAGTTTCGCAGGTATTTGTTTATTTATTATTTATTGAGACAGTCTCACGCTGTATAAGCAAGCTGGCCAGAAATCCACTGTGAAGCTTAGATGGGCCTCAAACTTGCAATAATCCTCCTGCCTCAGCTCCTGAGTTTTAGGTTTACCCGAGCACTCCACCATGCCTAGCAGGAAGTATTGAATCTCATTACAAGCATCTACCGTGTGATGAGCTAACGTCAGGCCACTCTGTCTAACTGCCTAACTGCCGCCCTTGCACTAGAGACTTAAGATCTCGTCTCCAGATCTCACAACAGCTGTCTACAGACAGCTGCCACCACGCCGTTCATGGCTGGGAGATAAAGTTCTCCACGAGTCCACGAGGAGGGATGTAACTCAAGCTTCTCTCCTGTGTCATGCATTACCTCAGCCTTCTGGATTGGGGGAGGAATTCCAAGAGCATTTTAGTGTCTAAAAGCAATGACTTTAACAATGTGCCTGTTACCCAAAATATATGTCCCCCACTCATAGGTTCCCAGGAGACAAAATGGACCACAGAGGACTCATGGATGACAACCAACATTTCTAGGCTAGGTAAATTAATGGGCTTGTCTTGCAAAGGAAATTTGGGTCTGGCCCCTGGTTTTTGGTAGAGGAGGAAGCTGAGTACTTAAGTCTTATTGTTAAGAGGTATCAGCAAACGAGATAATAACTGTTCGTTCAGGATATATTTGGGCTGAAATGGTAAGTGTGGATCTAAGGCCAAACTGCTAAGTCTCAAAAAAAATCACACCATGCTTTGCAAGCCATTTGCTTGCTTCAGGCCCTTGTTATCACTTTGGTAAAACTAGGTTATAATAGTACCCTACCTTGAAGAATTGGGGGTGCTGGTGAGTCAACATGAGGCCAAGCATGTAGAATATTGGCAGTGAATACTAAATGGTCGCAATTAACTAGCATTTCTGCTTCCCTGTAGCCTCTGCTCCACGCAGCCACCCAAGACAGGTCCTTGGGTCCCATTTTAGCAGAGTGGTTCTGCCGCTAGTCCAAGGTCACAAAGACCAGACGGCAAAGCACGACTAGAACCTCCAGGTTAGCATGAATCGGATGACTTTTCCTTTTCCACGTCCTCAAAAGGTTGCAGAGGGAAGAGCGTGGGAGACTCAGAGCGTCTCAATGACCAAGTGGGCAGGGGTGACAGGAGGGAAGAGAGGGCAAGTGTTCTCCTGACACGCGTGGTTCAGAAAGACGCCTGTAACATAAAGCGCGCCCTCCCACTCGAGGGCCAAGAGCACCCCACCTCCAGCCCCAGTAGGCAGCAGACATATGTGGGAGGCCGAAGATGAAAAGGAAGGCGTGGTTCGGGAGGCTAAGGGACTGGACCTTCCCCCAGAGCCAACCTTTTGCAGCTGGCGCTCGGCAGCACAGTCTCGCACGAAGCCCTGCCCTCTCTCCCAGCTCCTTCACAGGGCTGTTATATTTTAGGAATTAAAGCTGTGCTTGGTAAAAGCACCAACGCCATGCGCCTTAGCAGAAGAATGTGCCTTCGCTGGCCACCCACCCCACCTGCCGCTCATGCCCCATGTTCAAAGGCTTCCTGTCTCTCAGTGCCTACCCGTTTTTCCTCGGAGTTGCCTCTTAAGAGCTGACTAGCTCGGTTTCAGAGGCTAGCTGAGGACAAAGGAACCTCTGGCCTGTTTGTCCTGTTGAGTGTTTTGAAAAGAATGCTCTCAGAATAACCACCTCACTCTCCAGCTGGGCTGGAAGCTTTGGCCAAGCTGGCCCTTCATGTCCACTTGTGCATCAGCGGGGCTGGAACCAGAACAGGTTCTTGCTAGGAAGCTCACCCAGCACAGGCTCTAATGTGATTCCCTTTGAAAGCACACGGGTCCGGAGAAGCCCACAGGGACTTCACTCACAGTTCATTGGTTCACTGTTTAACACCGACAGCAACGTGCTGGCTTTTCCGCCCACAGGCAATGCCCGGGAGACTGCAGCAGCCAGAGGCCGGCATTGTCTGGTGGGGAAGCCATAGGGCTCTTATATTACAGAACAGAGCGTCTGCTTTCTGCTCTGGCTAGAACCTAAGGAAGATCCTAGGGAGGGGAGGAGAGGAAGGTGAACTCCTAAGGCCAGTGGCTTCCAGCACTTGCCCTCGGCCCCAACCCACCCCTACCTTCTATGAAGAAAGGTGAGGCCATCAAGAGTGTCCTCAACTCCACCCCCACATGACTTTATAATGCTCTGAACCTGATTTCATCTAAGTGGATAGGTGAGGAGAAGTGGAGGAGGGACCAGAGTAGGCAGAGTGGCCTCAGCACCCTCTGAGAAGTGGAGTGCAGTACAGTAACTGTCAGAGCCTGGCTGTGCTCCAGAGAGAACTGTGTTTAAATCTTACCTCCAGGTTTACTGTTTATCCACAAGTGTGTTGCTTACAAAGTATGGGTAAAGACACCCACCTTCTAGGATCAATATCATGATGAGCTAACATGAGGCCATAAAGTGACCTTCACCCATAGGTACCCACTAAATGCCTCTTCCCTTCCCGCTATAGTGCGGGAGTGGGGGCGGCGCCTCTGGGGCTTCTAGCTTATTGCGGTGGAGCTGAGAAAGCAAGCTGTGTATCCAGCTCAAATGGGATCTCGGAGATAAGCAAATGAAATGGAATAAACTTGAATCCACAAAGGCAAGCAGCATTTTCTGATCTTTGCTTTCCCTCGGAGGAACCTTCTGAAATAAGGAAGAATAGAAAGCCATTTTTTTTGCGACTTTGCATAATCTGATGGAGGGGGCATTCTGCGGGATGCTAAGCAGCCTCCAAGCTGATAAGCCTCCTCCAGCCCCCAGCCAAGCCCTGGAACATTCTGAGGCTCATCTCCAACCTCTGCCTATGAAAACTAGAAAATGTTCTTTCTGCCTAGGTGCCCCGAGATGCTGCCTAGGCTCCCTCAGATCCCCCTAGCTAAGCTCCCTCAAATCACTACAACCATCTACTTTGAGCATAGAAATAAGCTATCACAAATACTGCCGCATGAAGGTCATTCTTTCCGGAGGCCAAAGGGGCTCTTAATAAAGGTTCCTGGAGACACCACCCACAGGGGCTACATCCCTGGTGGGAGGGGTCTCTCCTCCCGCTGCAGAGGTAACCTGCTCTTCCAAGCCAGCCACTTTGACATGCATGCTTTGTCATGTGTGTTAAGCAGCCTAGAACTGTATCTCTCTCCCTCCCCGCTAACTGCCCGATGTGGCTGCCCGACCCTGGATCTGAGACTGAAAACCTCACCCATAGTGGCTTCACCTTGCTGGTTTGAGTAAAGACTTAAGGCAAATACTAGAGAGAACCAGTGAGAAAGGAACCACTGGGAATTAGGGGGGAATGGTTCTAGAGAACCCCTTTAACTGATGGTCTCGCGCCCCACCTTTTGACCACACAGGGAGGCAATAAAATATGTAGTTAGCTGTACTATTTGTCCTGGGTGGTTCCCTGAAAGAAGTGTCATATCGCTTTGGAGTAAGACGGGTCCAGAATCTTCTCCCAAGCAAAGGGTGGATACATCCTTCTCTCTGGTCTGGAAGCAGCCCCAGGAGACACTGAAAACTCTAGGGTCCCCAGGCAGCCAAACTCTGCCATTTAGAAGTCTCCAATCTAGCTGAGCAGAAATTTCCAGATTTCAATTGTGCTCACCCAGGCATGATGAATGGCCTCAGACAGCCTTGTGTTTGCTGCAGCTTCTTTGCCGGCGGTCAAGTCCTTATTTGACTCCACGGTCTATACCCACAAAAGCTCAAGGCCAAGTGTGGCTGCAGGTTGGGTGACCACCGACAGACCAACAAGCCATCAAACCCTCCATCAGGGTCCTCCCAACATAACAGGAAATAACGACACAGTCAAGTAGGACTTGACAATGGCAGGCAGGCTGGTGGATGATCCTTAAGAATTCTGGCCTTGAAGTCCCTGGACCTGAGTGAGCGTGGTGTTTGGGCAAACTCCTCCATTTCTCTGTCTTTGCTGTCCAGGAGTTCTAGGGTGTGTGTTGGGGTGAGGGGTGAGAGTAAGAATACAAAGAGCGGCCTCTGTGTCCCCAGAGCATGTCCCGATCCCTGTCTCCAAGAAAGGCAGAAGAAGTGGCGTCGGCCACTCCTTCCACAAACGGCTGCCCAGCGTGCATGGGTGTCCAAGGCTATTTATGAGACACTCAAAGCAGCTCTGAAAGGCAGACTGAAGAAGCAGCTTTCCCCCACCTGGGCATGGCTTGTCCAGACCAGTCTGCTCAATACTCAAGATGGACCAGGTCCCATTCTCAAACTCTCCCACACTCCCCAGGCTCCTCTGAGGGTGTAGTGCAAAAGCTGGTCCAACTTGCATCCTGGGACAAAAGACTTGTGTCCCATCTTTTGTGGGATTTCGGGGTTGCTTACTTGGAGGGGTCATCATTCTCATAGCTACCTTAGAAGAGATACGGAGGAAATCTACTCCACTCCATCCACCCCTATGATCGATTAGGTCACTGCATGGGTTTCTTCCAAGGTCCTGGAGGAAGGTTCTGAGTAGAATGGGCCAGAGGATGTAACCCAGCAGCTGGCTAACACCTTGTTTCATGGAACTCTAGCACCACAGAAGTGTTTGCAGCTGCGCAGAGTGGTGTGGGGGTGTGGGGACTATCCATACCTTATTTGCTCAGGAAGTCGTAGTTCTTCCGGAAGGCGGAGAGGCCAGGTTTATTTATGCTGGGCTTCTGTTCAGGGTTTGCTCTGAAACAAAGATTTGCTCCCAAAGAGAAGATCAAAAATCACCTCTCTCGGAGCTCAGAACCCTCTGAGTTCATCGTGGAGGATACTGGAGACAACCTTGCTCTGAGCCAGGAGACACCTTCTGGTCCATTCAGCCATATATCTGTGTACAGAATACCAGACTAGGTGACAGTAAATTTTTTTTTAAAGGAAAGAAAAAGCAGTTCCTCTTGTCCTTTGGAAGGCAGAATAGACACCCCTAAAGGCAGAAGAAAGGGCCAGCAATGCTGCTGAGGGTAGCCAGCCTGGTCCTTGGGCTTTATTATTTCGGGTTTTTTTTTTCCTATTTGTTTATTTGTATTTCCATCCCCCAATAAAAGATAACTTTCCCGGGGCAAGCATTTACACATTTGCACATTGCACACTATTTACCAGACATGTTAGACAAGGGGGGCGCTCACACTCTCAGAGGAGAAAGTACAGCGAGCGCTTCCAGCCTGGGGTCATTAATATTCTCTGAGGAGTTCTGGGAAGGTGCCACAGGGAGGAAAATTGCAAGGATAGCAGCTTTCCAGATACCTCTTTCAATCTCCAGGGGTTCGGGAGAGCAGCCCACAGGACATCCCTCAAGGATGCAACAGGAGCACCGGTGTGAAGCAAGGAAACACCTGGCCGCCCAGTGTGGGCTTCAGGCCTCCTGTGGGGGAGGAGGGGAACTGGGTGTTGACGAAGGAGCCCGGAGTGGCTCGGTGCAAAGAGGAGAGTATTCACCTTAGACCCCGCCAGCTCTAAAAGCAATTAAGTGAAGAGGCCCCTCGGCCTGAGGCAGAGTCTGGCATGGTTAAGGGGAGGTGAGGCAATGCCGGTTAAGCTGGAGCGGAGCCAAGCAAAGAAAAAGTAAATGTTCGGAGAAGGAGCTGCGAGCCGAGGGAAACAGCTGGAAGCTGCAATATTAGGCTGTTCCGCTTTAATACAGTTGCGGTGTCCCTGCCTCTACCAGCAATGGACCATCAGAAGGGACAGTGGGTGAGTCACATCCTCAGTGCCCCCTCGGAAGTCCAGAGCTTCCCAGCTCCTGCCAGAACCCCTGGGCTGCCTGGGTGGGGATGGTGGTGGTTTGCGTCTGGCTTGCCCGTAAAGAACGCCTCCGATCTGTGACCCATATCTGGGGCTTTTGGAACACTGACATGAGTCTCACTCTACATCCGTGCCTAGTCCTCCACAGCCAGGTACAGACACATGGCTATGGAGAAGGAGGAAAGGGAACACACTCCCCAATTCCACAGATTGCAGAATCCCCGAGGTTGGGTAGAGGGGTGACCGGAGACGCGGCTTCCCCAGGGTCCTTCCAGGGAACCAACCTTTCCTTCTGCTTCCTTCGCTCTAATAATGTGAATGAAGCTTGGGAGAGAAAGTGAGCGCGCGTGAGCGCGGGGAGGGAAGTGGGGGGAGGGGAAATCCCGGCCGGGGGAGTGCGAGCGCGGGGCCCGAGGCGGAGGGGCGGCGCCGAGAGAGCGCGGCGGGCGGTGGGTGGAGGCGCGGAGGGCGCGGGCCGTTCGCGGAGGGGGAGGGCGGGCCGAGAGGGAGGAGCCCCCAGCCGCCGCCGCCGCCGCCGCCGCCAGCCCGCCCGGCGGCCCGCGTAGCCCGCGCAGCCCTCACTCGCCGCCGCGCCTCGGAGTTTGAGCCCCGCGCAACCCGAGCGCAGGCACGCCCGGGGCGCGGGGTCGTAGCGCGCAGCGCGGCGCCGCCCCCCGGCCCTCGGCCCCCCAGCCCCTGGCGCCCCCGGAGCTGCGCGCCGAGGGTGGAGGGCGGGCGGGCGCGGCGGGCCGGGCCGGCGGGCGGCGGACTATGAGGCGCCCACCATGGTGCGATGCGACCGCGGGCTGCAGATGCTGCTGACCACGGCCGGAGCCTTTGCTGCCTTCTCGCTCATGGCCATCGCCATCGGCACCGACTACTGGCTGTACTCCAGCGCGCACATCTGCAACGGCACCAACCTGACTATGGACGATGGACCCCCGCCCCGACGCGCCCGCGGCGACCTCACCCACTCGGGATTGTGGCGGGTGTGTTGCATCGAAGGTACGACCCCTGCCCCCAGCGCACGCACATACACGCACACATGCACACGCACACACTGCCCTGGGGAGCGGGCCGGGGGAGGGGTGGGCGCGGCGCTGGCTCCACGCGAGACACAAAGAACCTGAAGCCGGGAGGGTGGGTCCCCTCCCCGAGCGGACATGGGTGCAGTAGCCTCGGGTCCCTCCAGGCTGGGGACCTTCCCCAACACACTGATCCGACAAACTCTCCGATCGCACGCGCACACCCCCTCGCGCACAGACACAATGAAACACACAGAAACTCACGCACACGCGCGCAACCCGAGAGCGGAGCGATCCCCAGGGGCCTCGCCGGCGCCCCTGGGGGAGGTGGAGGCTGGCGTGGGGGCGGGAGGAGTCTAGGGTTGTGGGGGAGCGGACGCGGGAGGAGGGGGAGGGGTTGCTTGGCAACCGGTGTCTGTGCGATTGCTATGGGAACTGGCCATCCTGGGGCGGGGCCGGTCGGGGGCGGGGAGCACCGGGGCATCTAGGTGCTCACACCAAGCCCCCAACTGAGGGAGTGAGGATGGGATACAAGTTGGGCCCCCCGAGCGGGTCTGGGGGAGCCAGGTAGCTCCAGCCGGACGCCCTTCTCACATTCCAAGAGGCCACAGACTCACTCCTCCATGCGCGATGGGGGACAAGAGGGAAACCACACCGCGTCTCCTATAACTGAAGCAGCGTGCCCTGGATCACAGCCCCTCAGCAGGAAAGCTGCAAGAGACCTCTTTAGGAACCACACTGGGGAGTGGGGCCTTCCGTGGACCGATAGTGGGCTGGGAGGGGCGTGGTCGCTCTGTCAGGGCAGGGCGGGGCTCTGCGACCCCCTCGCATTCAGAGGCCTGAGAGGTGTGCTGAGGTTGAAATGAATCTAGAGGTCGCGATCGGGTTCCCAGGACTGTGGGAACAGCTTCCAGGAGCGCGGACCAGATGCCTCCGACGCCCGAAATGCACTCGACTTCTTAGCCCTCCTGGCGCCCTCATACCCAACTGTGAAACTCGAACTAACAGGTGTCTACAGAGGGGCGGTCTGGTTCTGCCAGGTTGTTGTCTGAACCACTGCTTGGTCTTGGCTCTGAGACTGAGTACGGAACAGGAGTTGGCAATCATTGCTTTAATTTTTCAAAAAAAAAAAATCCTTGGATAGTGTTTCCTCTTTCTTTCCCGTCACCTTTTGTCTTGTGTTCACTCCGCCCCTGGGTGCTTGAGGAAATTCTTCCATCCTCCGGCTGCAGCTACGACCCCTTCCGCTAAGTGCGGTGGGATGTGAGGGGAGGTTGGGGACCCGCTCTTAGAAAAAGGACCCTTCCTGGCTGCAGTTGGAGCCATCTGAAAGGAGGCTTTGTGAGGTCGTGTCTGCTCCGTGACGCCCCCGCTGTCCCTGCCAGACCCCGGACTCCTATCCACCTTTGTCCCCCAACACCGACTCCAGATCAGGGCTGCTTCTGCACTTTGGAGCTTCATGCCAGGGCTCTGAGCAGTCTGTCGATGACAGAAGTGTGAGGTTAATAGTTAAGAGGGAAAACACGCCTGCCTCACAGAGGAGCCAGTGGGCCCGCGATGACACCCCCCCCCCCTTTTCTTCCGAAAACCATCATTTTGGGTATGCAGATGCTCAGATTATGAACACCTACTCCTCTACTGGAGAATGTACCCATGTCACTACCTGCCACAGCACCGGAGTTAGACAGACAGCAATGGCTGCGGGCAGTGTTCTACCTCCCAGGCTCCCTGGCTTGCCAAGTGTGGCATAGGGAATCAGGCCACTGTCGCCCCCACCCCCGAGAAGCCTATGGAGCTGGGACCTTCCTCTTTCCCAAGGGAAACTTGAACGCTGTCAAGCCTGGCCTGCACGGTGACTCCAGTGCTTCTGTATTAATTCCTCATCCTAATTAGGATTGATGCTGCACTTAGCGTCTTGCCAGCTGCCTCGAGCCGTTTGAACTCACTGTTCATCAAGAGAGCCCGGAGCTGATCAGGGCAGCTGGCTTGCCTGGCAGAGAGAGCCATCTGGGGGACTTCATGGGAAGAACTGGGCTGCCTCTGTTAGTCCCCAAAGCTCAGGGGTTTCTGAGGGACAGGCAGGCTGTGTCTACCCCCTTCCCCCCCCTTCCAGGGCCAGAACAGCCTCCCGAGACCCAGCGCCATCCAGAGTTAGTTCAGGATTCCTCGTCCAATGCTCAAATCCATAACTGGGCGGGAACTGCCGGCTTATCTCATAAGAACACAGCATGGAAGCTGACAGCTCCCAGAGCTATTGATGCCTCCTGTGATGCCAGCCAGCGCGTGGCCAGGGCCTGAGACCAAGACAGTGCAGCTCACCTTGGGCCACTCCCTAGGGACACTGAGAGGTATTTCGGGGGTTGCTGCTTCTGTGTTAGTTCGTGTGGGTAAAATACACTATTTCTTCCTGTTTTCTAGCAACAGTCCCCCCCTACAAGCATGACATCTGCAACACACACACACACACACACACACAAGCATGACATCTGCAACACACACACACACACAAGCATGACATCTGCAACACANAGGATTCCTCGTCCAATGCTCAAATCCATAACTGGGCGGGAACTGCCGGCTTATCTCATAAGAACACAGCATGGAAGCTGACAGCTCCCAGAGCTATTGATGCCTCCTGTGATGCCAGCCAGCGCGTGGCCAGGGCCTGAGACCAAGACAGTGCAGCTCACCTTGGGCCACTCCCTAGGGACACTGAGAGGTATTTCGGGGGTTGCTGCTTCTGTGTTAGTTCGTGTGGGTAAAATACACTATTTCTTCCTGTTTTCTAGCAACAGTCCCCCCCCACAAGCATGACATCTGCAACACACACACACACACACACACACAAGCATGACATCTGCAACACACACACACACACAAGCATGACATCTGCAACACACACACACACAAGCATGACATCTGTAACACACACAAGCATGACATCTGCAACACACACACACACAAGCATGACATCTGCAACACACACACACACAAGCATGACATCTGCAACACACACACAAGCATGACATCTGTAACACACACAAGCATGACATCTGTAACACACACAAGCATGACATCTGTAACACACACACACACACGCACACACAAGCATGACATCTGCAACACACACACACGCACACACACACACAAGCATGACATCTGCAACACACACACACACACACGCACACACAAGCATGACATCTAAATTAAGAGGTGGAGGAGATGAAGAGAGACGAAACCTTTGGGCAGAAATGGGCTACTGCCGCGGGCAGCGAATACCCATAGCTGAGTGCAGCTTCGGGAAGGTGGTGGGTTTGCTGGCACCTAGCTCACTAACAGCCCATTCCATTCCCTGTGTGTTTCCTATGCGTGTTAGCCCTGGAGAGCTCAGCCCTCTGTGCTGAAGCCACAGAGACCGCTGAGAGGGACAACCCTGCCATGTCCAGCTTCAGCAGAGCTGACCTTGCCCCATCCCCTCACCCACCCATCAAATAGCATCTCCTCCACCCACCTGACTTTCCACTGGACAAATGTCAGAAGACACGGGGCACAGTACCCCCCCAGTAGGCTCACGCAGCTTTGTGAGGTACTGCCTTCACCCACACGTGCCGTGCCGTGCCGTGCCGGCAAGAAGGAGCCGTTCTGGGACTTGCCCAGGGGCACCCAGGCAGGAGGCAGTGAGGCTAGATTTGAGCCTCTATCGCTACGAAGCTCTTCCCGCCCTGTCACCCTGCCCTTTCCCCCAGCAGCTTCTGGTTGCCATTAAAAATAGAACCAAGTATTTGGCTACTCAGTGGAGCCCAGCTCTAAGGTTGGGTGGCTGGCAGGAAGGCCTTTGGAAGCGAGAATGTACAGCCAGTGCATTAATTGCATAACACACTCCTCTCTCTCTCTCTCTCTCCCTCCCTCCCTCCCTCCCCCTCCCTCCCTCCCTCCCTCCCTCCCTCCCTCCCTCCCTCCCTCCCTCCTTCCATTGTGTTCTGTACTAGCTTGTCCCACCAGATGCTCTTCTACCCTCCCCACTGTGCATCTCTCTGTCTATCTCTGAAGCCAGGGACAGAGGAAAGGGGAAACAGTCAGTTCTGTCCCAGGCATCAGCAACAAATCCTTGTTGAATCCCTTGTCATGTTGGGATGTGGAAGGTGGAGATCACTTCCTGCTCAAAGACAGAGCACTCTTTGGATGTGGAGGGAGAAGACCCTGGGTCCAGAAGCGCAAGCCTAGAGCCGTCTACCAAGGCGCCACGCCCATCAGGAACCCCAAAGCACACACAGGCTGCTGAGGCCCAGACCCCTGAGAGACGCAGTGTTAGCATCGGAACCAAGTGGAGCCTGAACAGCACACTTCCCTCCCGTGCTCCCCCTCCACCACATCACCCGTAGATGAAGCCGCCTCCAGCACACTCACGACTCTGTCAGAAGCTTAACAAGACAGTCTTGACACTGGGGGTGTGGCTCTTATGCCTCCTTTGTGCAAGCTCAGTGCTGGGCACTAGAAGGAGAAAGTGTAGAGAAGGTTCTAGAACCTTAAGACAGGCAACTCCTTTGCCCTGGTCACATCCACCTCCATCAGCTGGCCAGAATCTTTCATACTAGTGTCCCCAGGCTTTATTCCCACAATGGCACACAGATTTAAAAAATGTATTTCTTAGCACTGTGCCTTGTGTGAGAGAAGGGAGGGGCTAGCTAGGGTGCCTGCTCCAGGGGCTCCTAAGCCCTGTCCACCTGTCCACAGGTGGGAGGGGTGTGTACTCTTCATATATCTTGATTTCTTTCATGGTAGGTGAGCTGGGAAGTGGGTCTTCCTACCACACTTTGGGATGGGGACCAGGCCACTCAGAGCCTGCGCCCAAACGGTAGCTTTGCCACGGCAGCTGCAAGGCCCTGCACTGCGCCGGGACACATCGCCTTTTGTGTTTGTTTTTCTTTAACTTGTCCTAACCACAGACAACGCATCCAGTCTGGCTGTGGTGGGTGGTAGTGGCCGCAGCAGGCTCTCCATCACTACCACTTTGAGGTGCCACCTTCTGGTCGCTGGCCCCTTGGAGTTAATAGCCGTCATTACTTACCGGAGATGTTCATAGGTGCGAGTAATTGCCAACACCAACAATACTTTCAGGTAAATATTAATTCTCCTGACTTTTCGAGGTGGAGAAGTTGAGGTTCAAGGTGGGTGGAGTTCCTGCGTCAGGGCTGCCTTTCCCAACCCACATCAGCTTCAATGTAGGCCATCCTTTTTCCAGCAGTTATAGGATCTTGTATGCCAACCACTCGGGCTTGGGAAAGGGCAGTTGAGGGGCTGTTTTACCATATCTGCTCACCTAAGAGACTGGCTGAAAATATCAGAGGCAGGGCCGTTTAAACCATAGGCATTTCCTTCCCGTGGTTCTGGAGCCCAGGAAGACCAAGATAGAGAGGCTGGCTCCTGGGCTTCCGGTGGGATGCTCTTCCGGGCCTGTTGATGGCTGCTTGCCCTAGAGTGTTCACGTAACAGAAGGAGGAAGCTGTCTGTGCAATCCCTTCTAAGAGAATCCTCCGCTATGGTCTCATCTAAATATGCCCCCAGCCCCATCTGCATGTCCTATTGTTCACATTGAAGATTAGGGGACCACCATAGGAACTTGGGGGACACTCAGCAGCTAGTCCATGTCAACAGTGCTTTTCTTTCCTGCCCCCACTCAGCAGCTGGCACTCACTCCCCAGTCCTTTGGGGGTCCCCCTCTCATATCTACTTGCTCGTAACGCCAGATGGTCTCAGTCTTTTGTGTTTCTCTCTGTCCTCATCTTACCTCTCTCTGTCTCACACTAGGGTCTCATGTAGCTCAGGCTGGCCTTGAACTCAGCACACTGAGATGACTTTGAACTCCTTCTTGTCTTGCCTCTACTTCCTGGTGCCAGGGTTGCAGACAAGCGTGCATCACCACACCCAGTTTATGCAAGTGTTGGGGATCAAACCCAGGACTTTCTGCATGCTCAACAAACACTCACACAACTGAGCTGCAGCCCAAGCCCCCTCCTTTCTCTCTTCTCCTTTTCATTGGAGCCAGCTGACTTAGTAAGGAAAAGCCAGACAGCTTGATGGATCCCGGTCTGAGGGCTGCTCTCAGGGTCCCACCACAGACCTGGCTCTGGAGAAGCTGTGTGTCCCTTTTAGGTAGGCTCAGCAGTACAACCCACAGGTTTACAATCCATCTCTTGTTTCTGTCTCCCGGGTAGCTCAGATTCTGAGGACCTCCAGGAAGCAAGCGGTCACAGAAAGGCAGACTGGGGAAGGGACCTCTGGTCCTAGGACCAGGGTCTCAGAAACGTGGAAGGCAGAGACCAACACAGCCAAGCTGGAGTTACTCGGTGTGGAAAGGACAGACTGCTTGGCCTCTGTCTCCTGATCTGACACTTGCAATTTAGCTGATCTGGAACCTTCTCACCTCCCAGAATCAGGCTTAGCTTGCAGGTTGGGTGAAGCTCTGAGCGCTTCTGTTAGAGACAGGCGCTTTATGCTCCTTCTGAATACCTCAGCTGTGCTGTATTGTCACCTGTCTGCGATAATAGCTGCCTGCCTGTCAGCACACTTCATTCATTCGTTCGTTCGTTCATTCATTCATTCTTTTGGCACAAGCGCACTAAACACCCGGCGTCCTCAGACCTGGGGGGCCCTAGATCCTTGACATGAGCAGGATACACATTCTGACGGACCAACTGCCAGCTCTCTGCTAATTTCTTCTCTGATGGAGTCAGAAAAGGAATGTCCTGGGGGAGGCTGCAACCCAGTCCTAGTCACAGCTGAACCAAACCTGACGTGAATGAAGGCAGATTAGCAAGGTGGGCCGAGGGCAGTCCAGATAGGGTGGCCCAGGGAGGCTCAAGACCAGTATTAGGGGTCCCTCCTTTCTTTGCTGGGGATTGCTGCTGCTAGTCAGACTGGTTTTAAGTATCTGATTTTTTTTTTAAGTTATTTTTTTTTTCTGAGACGAGGTCCTATGTAGCTGAGGCCAAGGTCAGAATTCTGTATGTAGTCAAGGTTGACCTCGAACCCTGAGCCTCCTGCTCCTGCCTCTCAGGTGCTGGGATTACAGGTATGCACCACCACAGACATACTTGGCTGAGACAATTTGTGTTTTTAGATCCTCTGGCTTTATGTGGAGGAGGGGGACTCCAGAAGACTAGGAGGCCCACAGGAGGCCCAGCTGGACCCTGTGGTGGGTGACCACACTAGGGTCCTAGAGTCCTGGGGCCAAACGGCAGCTGCAGAGATAGGAGGTATGAAGGGGAGGATGGATGGGTAGGGAGGAGAGAATGAGAGAAGCCGAGGCTGCTGGTCAGAACTGATGCTGTATAGCCGGCTGGGTGACGGTGCCATGTCCAGAAGGGGATGACTGGAGAAGGAAGAAGAAGTTGTAGGAAATCAGATCCAGGGCTCACTCGGGTTTTGGACATCATGAACCTCCATGTTCATAATAGGCAGTAGTGCTAGAAGGTTCCATGGAGCCTCACAGGAGCCTGTGATAGCTAACCTGGCCCAAGGTTCATTGCCACTGGCAGCTCACTAGTAGGTAGGGTTTCTGAACCTCAGCATTCTGTCACTGCCCTGTGCTGTAGGGTCTTTGACTGTATCCCCGCCTTGAGCCGCTAGAAGCCAGGAACACAGCTCCTCCTGTTTGTGACCACTCCATGTGTCTTCAGATGTCACCATGTCCCACTGGCCCATTGGTCTAGCGGAAGCATCCTTTAGTCTGGGGTGAAGGCAGGCAGGCCTGATTCCAGACAGATGCTCTACTCTGTTCTCTAACCTCCAGAGACACACAGGGAACTCAAGCAAGGGGTGGGCAGGTCTATTAATGGGGTGACCTGGCATCTGCTTTAAGTGCCCAAACTCCTTCCTTTATTAATAGCAAGGCTCGTCTGTCTGTGCCACCCCAGCACGAGGCCGCAGCCGGCCTGCGAACTGCTGACGAAGCTCGGTCCTCACACACACCGCAGGCGAAGGGAACTCAGGACCAGCAAAGCAGAGTGGCTTGCCCAAGGTCATAAGGCAGCGATGAGGATCACTAAGAGCTGAGCTCCAGTGAGTGCAGAGGTCACCACCCCGTTAGGATCTGTCCCCAGCACAGCTTCCACTGGGGCAACAAACAGCCACCATAGCTTAAGCATCAGGGTAGCAGCCATAAACGCAGAGCCACAGGGACATGCACCGCTGCAGGGCTCCATATCTCAGTGTGGCATTTCTGCCATGGTGGCCCCTGTCCTCCACCGCAGCCTCATTCTTGGTATGTGTGCAGGAGTCACTCTTGGGACACCTTCTAAAAGGAACACATTGGTTCCATTCTCCCAGGAAGACAGCCCCCCCCAAATCCTCACCCTTAATTGTTTTTTTTTTCTTGTGGTACCCCACACTTACTGGCAACTGCTTTACCACTGAGTTATGTCTTTACCATAGCGATCTTTTTGTTTGTTTGTTTATATTTTTTGAAACCGGGTCTCACTGAAATGGTATAGTAGGGAAGGGCATGGGAAAGCAGCCAGCATACACTTTCAGAGTAGGGGTTCCCAGATAGAGCACTTGTAGGAACTGCTTGGTAGATCTGTCCCAGGCCCTTCCCTGCATGAGGCCCCAGGGATAAGCCCTGCAGTCTAACTAGGCAGATGAGGGAGTTAGGTGACAGCGTCCAGCATACACAGCGGACCCTCCCCGTGCAGCTCAAGGGTTCAAGGGTCTGTGCGATGCATAGACAGTGCTGTCCCCCCCCCAGATTCTCTCTCTCTCGCTCTCTCTCTCTCTCTCTCTCTCTCTCTCTCTCTCCCTCCCTCCCTCCCTCCCTCCCTCCCTCCCTCCCTCTCTCCTGGTTTCCAGACACAGCAGAGTGGACTCTCAGCCATACCCAGTGTTGCTAAGTACCTGGGACCAAGATGGGTGCAAGGACTCCACCAGTCAGCCCTTCCTTGGGATTTTCAGACATTCACCTGGTTGCCCCCAGACACTGGTGGCCTCTTAGGTGTATGAGTTCGGATCTGAACTGCAGCCACAACACCTCCAACCCCCAATCTCTCAGGCAGGGCATACGGATGGATGTAAAGGTACCTGCAAACTAAAGCCGTGGTCCCCGTGCTAACCCAAGATTTTATTTGTTTGTTGTTTTGGGGTTTTATTTTCGGATATTTGAAACAAGATCTCATGTAGTCCAGGCTGAACTCACCTTGTAGCCAAGGCTGACTTTGCACTCCTGATCCTCCTGCCTCTGCCTCCCAAGTGCCAGGATTACAGATGTGGACCATCACGCTCATCTTGCTTTTGTTTTCCTTTTGACAATGCCGAGGTTTGAACTCAGGGCCCCACACATGCTAGGCAAGCACTCTGCCTCTGAGCTACAATCCCCAGCCTGTTTTGGTTCCATCAGATGGTCTCACTGCATAGCCCAGGCGCTCTTGCGGCCTCCCTCCTCAGCCTCCCAGGTGCTGGGATTATGCCACCATACCTGCTGCCTGTGCCGTTCGCTCCTGCTACCCTCTCCATTGCTGCCTCATCTCAGCGAAAGAACCAAAGGGTCTTGGAGAAGTTAGCTAGATTCGGGAAATAACCAGGCTAGCTAAAAGATAAAACAATTATATTTCTATTTATTATAAGGAGAAAACTCACAAAAGAGGGACAAAAAGTCCAAGCTCAGCTGTGCTGCAAGGGAACCACATAGAGAGAGCGCACCCAGGCTGTGTGCTGCCATTTAAATCTGGGTCCCAGAAAGCCACACCCTACCTTGGTCCCAGGTCTTAAAGATAATTGGTTGGCAAAGATTCCCGATCACCTCCCCCTTTTGTCTAAATAAGAGCGATCCAAACCCAATACTAAACTATATACAATAGGAACAGATAACAAGTATAAAATTACAACCAACATAAACAGTATTAAGTAAGGAACACATGGTAAATGTTTTAATAGACATTCTATTCCAAAGAGTCTAAGTCTTGGATCAGAAATAGGCTTGGCTGAATCATAAGAGGATGGTAACTATGACTATCTAATCTTCAACCCCATCGAAGGCCTGAGAAGGGAGACAGTATTTCTTGAGCAGGCAGGAAGTACAACCAAGCAGTTCCCAAAGCGAGCAGTATAAGACGGAGACAATTGGCTACCTGAGCAATCACCCAAAGTCTCATTTGCAATGTTGAAGCAACCAACTTTGGCTAAGGCCTAGCATAACTGACCATTTTTCAGAGGCAGGAAATTTTCCAGAACCATCTTAACATGTCTTGGCAAGGTTTGGCAGTCCTATTCCTTGTGTCTTTCTTACTCAGTCCAGATACCATGTACTTTGTCAGTGGTTGAAGCATGGGCAGTTCCTTGCCCAAAGGCCAATCGTGCCAAGAAGAAAACAAACTCAGATTGGAGTGTCTTCGGTGCTCAACATTCTCTCGGGAGTAGATTGGTGCTGTCAGGAGCAATCATGTCTCATGTCAACAGAACCCTAAGTTATTTAAATACCACGTTCTACAGATCCTTGAAGTGGTTGAAGATTACCTGTCTAGGTAGAATACAATCTCTATGTATCTAAAGAACCTAATTAATCTGACTATATGTATAACAAACATGAACAACTATTGACATATAATATTTAATACCTGTATAACTTAAAGACTAAGGCTTCTTGTCAGAATATTAAATAATCTGTAAACAAATATGCAGCAAATGAGGACAATGACCTCAAAATGTAAACAATGTATAAGTATCTTGATCAGAGGTATATATTTAATGCAATATGAAAATGTTTCCTAAAAGTTGTATCAATATACAAAATGCCCTAAAGAGAGGTAGAAACATGCCTGTATACAATCTAACGGAACAACTTTGCATAGGTATACAAATATTGTAAACAGAAATAACAAATATAATTTTAACTTGTCTCAATATACAAAAAACTATACCAATGTAAGTTATTTATAAATAATAGCTAACAAGTATTCACTCTATTACCCACTATTATTATTAGTGTGAATATATGTTACCTCAATTCGGGAAATAACCAGGCTAGCTAAAAGATAAAACAATTATATTTTTATTTATTATAAGGGCAAAACTCACGAAAGAGGAACGAGAAGTCCAAGCTCAGCTGTGCTGCGAGGGAACCACACAGAGAGGGCGCACCTGGGCTGTGTGCTGCCATTTTAATCCAGGTCCCAGAAAGCCACACCCTATCTTGGTCCCACCTCTTAAAGATAATTGGTTGGCAAAGATTCCACATCAGGGCCTGAGACGTTTCTTAACCCAGAAGAGTTCCACATCAAGCCTAGGAGGGAAATGAATGAGTAAAAAAGGCCAGTCTGCCTGCCTTTCCTGCCCCCAGCCTTTTACTTCCTGGCTGCCAGGGACAGAAGCAAGACCTGAATGCTCATCACAGTTAACTCTTTCTCCCCACATCCGTCCATAGAGAAGCAGCAATAGCACGGAAGTCACAGAGATCTGGGTTCAAATCTAAGCTTTACCACTTGTCAGCTGTGTGTCTCCAGACAAATGACCTAGTCCCTCTGAACACCAGTTCTTTCCGCATAAAACAAGGTATTGTGAGATCAGCGCCTAGGATTGTTTTAATGTCATTCTACAAAACATGTAAAGAGCCCCTCCCTGCGCCTGGCACCTTGTCGACATTCGGAGCATGGCATCACTTTTTTTTTTTCCATTTCTGTCATTCCTGTGGTTTGGAAGTTGTCGTAATAGAAATAGCTCTCCTAGATGTTGCCGCTGGCCTGAGCAGATGACCTGGGCAGCTTCCATGCCTCCAGGGTCTGGGGATGGAGGAAGCTCATCGATGCTAACGATGCTTGGTCATCACTCTGGGAGACAGAGCTCCACCTGGCTGTCCAGAGCCCCAAAATTGATAGCTGAGGTAGAAGCTGAGTGGTCACTGATATCCAACAACAAAAAGGCAACATCTGGGGTAAAGCTAAGGATGGTCCAATGCATTCATCCTCCTGCTGGGGTAAAGCTAAGGATGGTCCAGTGCATCTTTCTTCCCTCTGGGATAAAGCTAAGGATGGTCCAATGCATCCTTCCTCCTGGTGGGGTAAAGCTAAGGATGGTCCAATGCATCCTTCCTCCCTCTGGGATAAAGCTAAGGATGGTCCAATGCATCCTTCCTCCCTCTGGGATAAAGCTAAGGATGGTCCAATGCATCCTTCCTCCTGGTGGGGTAAAGCTAAGGATGGTCCAACGCATCCTTCCTCCCTCTGGGATAAAGCTAAGGATGGTCCAATGCATCCTTCCTCCCTCTGGGATAAAGCTAAGGATGGTCCATTGCTTCCCTCCTCCTGCTGGGATCAAGCTAAAGATGGTCCAATGCATCCTTCCTTCCTTCTGCCTGGAGCCAAACTCTGCTCAGACCTCAAAGCTATAGCTGTGATTCCTAGTGTCAGGGATGGGGACAGATAAAGGATGGCACGGTCCCGGGATGTGGAGACCATCGCAGAGGGTCAGCAGAGTGTGTACTGGACACTCTTCAGCTGGTCCGCTGACCTCTTGAGTCTCCCTGACTTGCTCAGTCATCAGATTGGACAGATACCCATTCTAGTCTCCATGCTCCCTCCCTTCTTCTTCCTCCCTCCTTTCTTCTCCCTCTGCCTTCCTCCTCCCCCTTCTTGCTTCCTTCCCCCCTCCAGCTTCCCTTCTTTCTAGCTTCCCTTCCTTCTCCTCTCTCTAACCCTGCCCCTGCCCCAGTGGGGTGCAAGCATGCAGCGTGAAGAGACTTGGGAAGGCCTGCGGTGGTGGCTAAGATCCCACAGAAGCAGGAACCGGGACTTCAGAATCCTTTTCTTGGAAATGCTCTGGGCTTGCCCCCTACCCCCAACACACCTTGACAGGGAAAGGCTCCTGAACGCCTCACACATGAGGTGTGGGGAAAGCTGTCTGCCAGCGGGAGGAGTCTCCCTTCCCTCTCCCACGGGTTCTCGTCATCTTGTCATCCTCTATCAAAAATTCAGGGTCTCTGCCTTGTGCCCGGAATGGCACCGGCCACTGGAGAGACAGGGTAGAGCTCTGTGTGTGTGTGTGTGTGTGTGTGTGTGTGTGTGTGTGTGTGTTCCCTCTAGAACACAGCTTCTACCTTCTTCCCCAGCCATTTCTCCTCTACTCAGGCTGCGTCCTTAGCCCTCTGCTCACTCTCTGCGTGCAGCCACAAAGGTCTTGCCAAGCTACCAATCAGATCACATCGCTCCCCAGCTTCCTGGAGTGAGAACGCGCCCACTTGTGAAAAATCCAGGCTCAGCCCCGAGGCCTCCAGCTCTAACCCTGTCCAGCTCTGGTATTTCCCAGGGTCTCAAGTGAACCCGCGGATGCTTAACAGGAGGAGAGGTTGGAGACGGTCGGAAAGGCCTGTGTTGGAGTCTTGCTCCAGTCTTCTTGGGCACGTTCCTTTGTTTCTCTGAGCCTCTGTTTTCTCATCTGAGAAATGGGGGTATGGATGCTAGGCAATCCCCATGTCAGAGACTAGCCACAAAGGTCAAATGGGATTGAACCCAAGGACCCCTGCTCTGCCCATATGTGGTTCCACTGTCTCATTGGAGAGCATACTATGCTGAAGGTGCACCCGGAAGGCTGGGAACACCACAAGGTGATGTCTGGGAAAGGAGCTTGACCGGTGCATTAAGAGTCACTGGTGCATGGGGGGCCAGTGAGATGACTCAATGGGTGAAGACACCTGTTGCCAAGCCTGAGTTTAATAGCTGATCCTCACATGGTGAGAAAGCAAAAGAATCGACTCCTGCAAGTTGTCTCCTGACCTCCATCATTGTGCTATGGGATGCACAGCATCACACACACACACACACACACACACACACGATAGATAGATAGATAGATAGATAGATAGATAGATAGATAGATAGATGCATAGAAACATAATACATATATACATACATACATACATTGATAGATTTTTTAAAAAGTTTTAGCCCCTGTGCCACCTGCCAAGCTTGAGCATATAGTGGGTTTTGTGGTTGCACTCCTCCTGTGGAGCAGAGATGGAATGAAGCTGGGTGGCCACCCAGGCTGTCCCTGAGTTGAAATAACAAGAGTTGAAGCCAAGATAGTGGTCTGAGGGAGGTCAGCAGCTGTTGGATATCCAGAAAGAAGAGTGTGTTCCAAAGACTGAAGGGCGATGGGTGTCAGTTCAGGGATAGGTCCAGAAGTAGGAGACCAGGAGGAACCCTCAGCCCGGGAAGGTCATTTTTCCCAGAAGAGCCATTTTTCAGGGCTGAGTAGGGAGAGGAGAGCTCAACTTCACTATGTCTCTGGCTGAAGACCTCCCAGCTCCGGGGTTTGAGACAGCCATGGCCTGGGGTTATAGAAGTGGAGGAACAGAAACAGCTTTCCATGGTGATGTGCAGTAAGCCCCAGTGCTCTGGGCTCACGGCGGCGGTCACACTTCTAAACTGAAGCTGCCAGGGAGGCCTGGCGGTAGGCGTTTGCTGTAGGTATTAAAGCTGCAATTCCAAAGGTGCAGTTGGGATCCTGCAAGGTTGGCACTTCTAGTTTGGGCAAGAACGCCAGAGACGACTAGAAAACTTGATATCAAGATTGCTAGGAAAACCCAGATTCCAGGGGTCAGAGATACAGCTCATTTGGTAAAGTGCACAAAGCCCTAGGTTTGATCCCTAGCACCCTGCAAAACAAGGGTAGTGTCACAGATCTGTAATTCCAGCGCTTGGGAGAGCTGGGGGCGGGCAGCGTCAGGACCAGCTCAAGGTCATCCTTAGCCACTCCTTAGCAGAGTTCACAGACTGCGTGGGGACAGTGGGGGAGTGGAGAGTGTACAGGCCCAGAATTTGATCCTGGCGGTCATCGTTGCTGCTCTTCCTCCGTACTCTTCGAGGCCTGGTCTCTTCATCAGACCAGCTTACTCTGGGGGTCCTTGGTCCCTTCCTTCCTAGGCTAGGATTACAGCCATACCCAACCAGCCTGATACCTTGGTGGGATCTGGGAATCCGAACTCTAACCTTATGCCCGTATAGCAAGCTCTACTGAGCCAACTGCCCAGCTCCTTAACCACCTCTGAAGGAGAGGACCCTGCAGATGCCAACAGTAATCCCAAGCCGGTGCTGAGGGGAGGAGGGGCATGGAGTTGGCTGCTGCTTACAGAAAGCTAGAAGTCACATCTCTAGCATCTCCCAAGAGCGACCACCAGGATGCCCCTCCCATCAGGATCTGGACTGCCTCGAAGGGAAACACCACTCCCAAGCGTTTGCAGGACCTTGCTGAGTCCCTGGCTCTGCACTAAGTACTGTGGGTCCAGAAAGCCTCCAAACACTTCCCCTCTGATCCTGGAGAGCCACCTACAACAAGAGAGACATTTCACAGGGTGGGGTGTGAAAAGAGCATTCCTATGACGGGCTTGAACTAAACAGTACTCCTGTAATTTACATCGTGGAGAGCAGACAGGGCAGGGAGGCAAAGCCAGGCCTGGTCTAAGTCAGGTTTTGAATCCAGACTGCCTTCTCCTAGCTAGGGAACTCTAAGCCAATCACTCTACCTTCTCTGAGACTCAGTTGCTTTCTCTGTAAAATGGGTTGGCGGCAGTCCCCGCCTTGCTCATTTTCTGACAGGAGTGAAGGGTAGACAGGCAAGGACTTGGCGTGGGACTGGAATTGTGGCTGTGAACCATCTGCGTCTCATTCGCTGTTACACAGAATGCCCAGCACCTGGAGATATTATGTGATAGCGCAGAAGGAGCATGGGTCTCAGAAACAGAATTCTAGCCAGGCGGTGGTGGGCACACGCCTTTAATCCCAGCACTTGGGAGGCAGAGGCAGGAGGATCTCTGTGAGTTTGAGACCAGCCTGGTCTAGAAGAGCTAGTTTCAGGACAAGCTCCAAAGCTACAGAGAAACTCTGTCTCAAAAAAAAAAAGAAAGAAAAGAAAAAAGAAGAAAAAGAGAAAAGAAAGAGAGAGAGAGAGAGAGAGAGAGAGAGAGAGAGAGAGAGAGAGAGAGAGAAAGCATTCTCGTCACCCCAGGACTTCTGCACATCTCACTCTTAATCCATACCCCCAAACCATGGGCAAGGAAAAAAAGAAGAACCCCCACCCCAAGACTCCCTCAGGACATCTCAGGACACCCAGGCTCCCATCCAGGGACTGCACAGCCCAGCCATTAAGATGCGGTGGGTGTGGGGTGGGGCTACCCAGCGCTGCTTCCGGACCTTGCACTGAAAAGCCCTGATAACAAGTGCACATTGACAGCAAGGGTTCCCCAGGCGAGCATGCTGTCCCCGGCTCGCATCTGAGCCCTCGCCCGAGACGTTTTCTCGCTTCAGCAGTTTGGCTTGTCATACAAAGGGGGCTCTGATTCCTCCTGATGGCCGACTCCTCTTGCATGAAAAAAAAAAAATGGCTTTTGTTGTCTTCGAGTCCAAGGAGCCCAAAGATTCCCGAACATGAGTCCAGGCCAGATGCCTGGTGGCTGAGAGGTCCCACTGACCTATCCGTTCAGGGGGGGCCTCACTTCTTCCTCCTTGGTGATCACTTACAGCCTGGAGCCTGAGGCCCCGAGGCTGGGCCTCTCTGGCCTCCAAGTTTCTGGCTCCTTTTCTCATGCTAGTCAGCCCCTTTGCCCATGAGTGGTGGCATTTGACGTGTCCCAAAGGTTCCTTTCTGCCTGGGTAACCATTGTGCCAACATGGCCACCACCACTGGCATCCCTGACCACCCCTGCCGTGTATGTTAGTGTGTGGAGAGAGTGAGAGACTAGAGCTCAATGCCAGGTGTCTCTCTTAGTCTCGCTCCACCTTGTCTTTTGAGACCCAAGTCCCTCACTGAATCTGAAGCTTACCAATTCAGTGAGACTAGCTGGTCTTAGAACCACGAGCATCTGCCTGTCCTTACTCCCCAGCAACTAGATGACAGACACACGCTACATGTCCAGACATCAAGCTTGGGTCCTGGGACCTGCATCACAAATACCTCACCCACTGAGCTCTCTCCCCATCCCAGGTCCTCCTTCCATAAATGTCAGTTTCTCCCCCCTCTTTCCTGTCTTCCCTCTTTTCTTTTAATTATTTATTATGTATGGTGTCCTGTTCGCACACTAGAAGAGGGCACCAGGATCTCATTACAGATGGTTGTAAGCCACCAAATGGTTGCTGGGACTTGAACTCAGGGCCTCTGGAAGAGCAGCCAATGCTCTTAACCTCTGAGCCATCTCTCCAGCCCCTCCCCATCTTCCCTCTTTTCCTTTTTATTTCTAATCATTTCTCTTCTTCCCTTCCTGGCCGGCCATATTTAATTCACTTCCTGTACGAGGCAGCCTTTTTAAAGTCCTTGAAGCATTTCCAGGATTTAAGAAAAAAAGTATTATTTTAAGTCTGCCATGATTAGGAGTGTTCTTAAACACGGAGAGAATTCTATTAAATAACGAATTGAGCTAGCGAAAACCCCACGGTTGTGGGCCCTTTAAAGATCATCTGGGTGCAGAGTAGATGGGACTGTGGCGATGGCTGCTTTATTAGGCTGGGAAAAATATTGAAAGGAAATTCACCAAAATGTTAATGCCGTAGTCACGGCAACCAGTGATTTATCTTATCTCCTATGGTTCCCAAATTTTCTATTATGTTGGAGGGGGTGGTATAAACCACTGGGCCCGGCTCCAGACAGATGAATGGATGCGTGTGTTTCTTCTCCACTAACACACTGAAGAGGTGTGTTTCACCTCTTTATTCTTAAATGCGTCTAGTCGCCACGCCCATGGCTTGTGGCCAGGGTTTCACGACTGGCCACCCCTGACTGATAACCAAATTGATTCCTGGATCAAAGCTTTGGGGAGCCATCCATAGCCGACTCTTTCATTTCCTGTACGTTGCAGTTTACACACTGGGTTTTTCGTCCTAGAGACGTAGCTCTGTCCATAAAAAGCACTCAGAGTAATTGAGAAAATGAAATGCAGATGAGGGCTCCCGGGGACTTCTATCACATCTGTAAAGCCGAGTACCTCATGGCAAGCCCTGAAGGTCCTGAGACCTCCCTAGAAATGGCCAGACTGAGTCTAGTGATGTTCAGACAGAATCAGCCTCGATCTGTTGCTTCCTCCAGCCCCTGGGGTTCTTCCTCTGTGACAAGCTTAAACAATGCTTCTTCGTTGCACCAAAAATTCTCACACTCTTTCAGTCAAGGGCTCTCTCTCCAAAAGAAAAAAAAAAGGAAGGAAGGAAGGAAGGAAGGAAGGAAGGAAGGAAGGAAGGAAGGAAGGAAGAAGGGAGGGAGGGAAGAAGGGAAGAAGGGAGGGAAGGAGAGAGAGAGAGAAAGAAAGAAAGAGAGAGAGAGAGAGAGAGAGAGAGAGAGAGAGAGAGAGAGAGAGAGAGAGAGAGAGAGAAAGAAAGAGAGAGAGAGAGAGAGAGAGAGAGAGAGAGAGAGAGAGAGAAAGAAAGAAAGAAAGAAAGAAAGAAAGAAAGAAAGAAAGAAAGAAAGAAAATTTCCATTTGTGTGAAGTTTGGACAAATCTGTGCATAGAAAGGTCCATGGGAGGAAAAGCAGCTTCCACGGGGCCTCTTCATGCTAGTGAACGTGACCCCTTTCTCTTGGTGTCACAGTCACTTGGCCCTTTAAACGCCACTTGATGCACAAGTGTCAGCTCCCTATCCACTCTGACCGCTGGGTCACCACGCTGCGTCCAGCTAGCAGGGGTCTCGGTTAGGACAAAGGTGTAAATGAACCCAGCAGGAGAGGCTGTGGACGCCAGCACAGGTTCTCCAGCTCTCCTTTGCCTCTCTTGACCTGGGGAGGTTATTCTTGATTCTGATCAAAATTGCCGTCCCTCTGGCAGTGACGTCACTCCTTTCTTCTTCAGTCTTTCCTGGAACCTGAAAACAAAGCACTCGTCTCTGGCCCTGCAAGGCCCTTCAGATTCTCGGAAGTGGTTATTTCTCCTGAGTCTGCCGATCTCTGGAGAAGAAGAAAGGAAATTTACCTGGATTTTATATGTGTGTGTGCGCATTTATATGTATATATGCACACACATACATATATGTAAAATATATGGTAGTTATATATAGCTGTGATATAGGTTATATGTGGTTACATTCTATATATTATATTATATGTGTGGTTGCATTGTGTGTCTATATATGTAAAATATATGGTAGTTGCATTTCAGATTATATGTAGTTGTGATATAGGTTATACATGGTTACATTCTATATATTATATGTGTGGTTGTATAGTGTGTGTGTGTGTGTGTGTGTGTGTGTGTGGTTGTTTGCCCATTTCTGGCTTAAAATCAACATGCCATTGTAATATATGGGCTGCTGCCAAGCACTGATGAGATGATGAATCTAGGCCCCTCCAGAAAACCCCCTCCCCTTGTCGAAGTCAACCCAAGAAAGAAGAAGCCCAGGTTAGCCCATTCCTGTCCTGAGGGTGTGTGCCTTCTCCGCCACGACAACAACTTATCCACCCACCCTCTCCCGACCGCCTTTCTCTTTAGCAGAATTACAAATCTTTTAACAACTACCAAGCGCTCTCTGCGGACCCTGCACAATGTCTGTTATCTCCCCTTCCGTGCGTTTCCCTTTATGTTATTTCGCTTTTCTCCTTCTAACAGCTAGGATTTAACGGTGTTTAATTAATTATTGAATTAACTACCAAGTAATCAGGTAGCTTGTGGGCAGAAGGAGAGCTAGTAGCTGCAATGGCCCTTACTGTGTGCCGGCAGCTGCCCTGAGTGGTTTATACACATTAGTATACATTCACCTGGTTAATCCTCAGCTTCCCTCCCGAGGTAGGCACTGCCACTGCTTCCCATAGATGGGGAAACTGAGGAACAGAAGAGCCAGCAGGTAGTGAACCCAGGGTCTGTGCATCCCAGCTATACCAGCTGCCGCTCGGCAACAGCGCTGGCTGCGGCCTGCCGAAACCACGGCTTAACATTCCATGGTAAGCCCCAGCTTGGCATCTCAGCACGCCCGGCTTATCACTGTGACTGCCTGGGACACTGTGGGTGCTGTCACTCGGGTCTCTGACCCCACAGCCCGGTCTGAACTCTTTCTCCATCCTCTGCTAAAAGCTGTCATGTGCCTGTTGCGTGATAAGGAAGAGGAGGGGATTTGTATTGTCTCTGAAATATCCCAAATGACCCTAGGAGATTGGGGGTCCCAGTATACAAGCAGTCGAGGCCACGGGGAGAGGCTGAGCGTAGTGAGAGAGAAGCACCAACCCAGCAGGGCCATCACAGTGGCTGGTATGCTCGCTGTGGGCCAGACTGGCGTGGCAGGCTTCACGGAGGAGGTAGGCAGAGCTGTGGAACCACAACTCTGCATGATGCTGGGTCCGGATCTGACTCATGCAGCCCACATGGATGGAGGCCACTGTGAGACTGGGGGCGGCTCTGAGGATGGGGTGCTCTCAGCGATACAGGGACGCTCTGCTGAGACACCTCTTGGAGACGACATTCACTACACACCCCCGGAGGAGGTCCCACAGGGGCTGCCACCGCAGTCACACTCTCACACGTGAATCCCAGCCATGCCATCCGCCTGCTGACTGGCACCAATCAGGCGGAAACCAGTGTGTCCATGCGGCAGGCAGGCTTCCATTCAGATCAAATCCAGAGCGAGCAGGCAAGACTGTCGAAGGTGACGGCAGCAAAATGGCTTCTTTTGGGGGCCGTTGGTGGGGAGAGGTAGCGAGAGCCTGCCAGGCTGTGAACATGTTCTGTCTCTACCAGTGTGGGAGTTACACGGATGTAGACGGTTTGTTCGTCTAACTCTTCTCTGGGGACTGTGCTCTCTGTATTAGCTTCGATAAAACTTACCCACGAGAGAATGCAGTCTGGGATGACAAAGGCCCCCAGGTGGCCTGCTCCAGCCCTCAGGTGCTCGTCCCCAACGAGCTCTGGGGTTTCTGGCTGTTGTTCTTTGAACCTGATAAACCCAGCGCATGCTTGTTGGAGGTGTCTGTAGCCAGCCCTGTGCTAAGTTCCAGAAATGTGAGGACTCATTCATTCATTCATTTGTTCATACTTTCAACTGCCTTGTGTGGCCCTGGAAGCTGGGAGAAGGGGATCTTTATGGGCAAGTTCTGGGATGTAAGGCTGTTTAGGATGACATGGCCTCCCACAGGGTCATGCATCAGGATCTGTAGCTTCCTGGAATTCTCACAAACCCCATGGAAGTTGGGGTCTACCAGCCTCTGAAGGTTACACGGCAGGAAGAAAATTGGACTTGAACTCATCCAGGTGTGGCCTAACCTGACTTCCAGCAGGATCCCCTTCCAGTTGCTTGCTTTGCAGGAAGCCTACCCTCGGGTGACTTCCGGGTGGGAGAGGAGCTGCTGGAACCCTTGGCTTCTGTCAGCGTAGGGGAAATCAGGAAAGGCTCCACGGAGGAGGTGGTACTGCCTCTTTGCTTTAGAGAGCGTACAAGAGTCCCTCAGGCAGGAGGAATGGCCACACAAGACACCCGTCTCCATACAGCCACACAGTTTGTACTCTGTTCATTCAGCTGACACTTAATGACAAAGTTCCCAGTGACACAGAGAATGCTAGCCTGTCCGTCAGAGAGTGTGAGCGTCCAGTGTGGAGAGAGGGACAGCCGCCCCCATCAGGGTTACACACACACACACACACACTCACACACACACACGCACGCACGCACACGACCATGCACACACAAGGAGCTTCGGTAGTGAGACAGGGAAAAGGGGGCTCTCTGTTGTGGAAGGTTCTGTAGACAGCACCATGTGAGCCAGGTTGAGAAGGTAACCATGAGCTCATCAGGGCAACCGTGAAAGGGGTTCAGGGAAGAAGGTGGGTGAGGAAACAGGGAGGATGCTCTGGGCATCCATGCCCATTCAGCAACAGCTGCAACCCAGGGCAACGGGGAGTCTCTGGAAGGTGTGAGCACAAGCCCTGGATCGCCTAAGACATGTAGCAGTGTCCGAGCAGACAACACAAGCAGTCGGGCTGGGAAGAGGCAGAGGCCGGAGCTAACAGGTCCTGTCCTCCTGCTCCACGAGAAGCTTGTGTCTGCCCTCCTGTCCAGGAGGTGCTAGGTGAAACTGCTCACTGCCTCTGTGCGATGCAGACTGGAAGGGAACGAGCAGGGCCCAGGGCAGGACATCTTCAGGAACATCCGGGGAGAATCCAGAGCGGGCACAGAGGGAACTGAGTCAGGACAGGGGAACGACGGAGAAAATATGGCACTTCTTCTGTTTCTCTTCTGGGAAATGGACCAGATGCAGGAATGTAGGGGACCCATCGTGGGTGATGGAGCAGATGGCGTGTCATAGTGTGGGCACGTGCAGGATAAGCCAGCTTGACTGCCCTGGTCTAGTTGGACAGACTGTACGAGGCTGTTGTGCCTTATAAGTATCCTCATTTCACAGATCGGGAAACTGAAACACCATGAGGGTCGGGAACTTTCTCAAGTGGCCAGGCTAAGGTTGGGATTTGAACCCAGGCAGTCCGGTCTCAGAGTCATGTCCCTAGCCACTGTCCAGAAAGGCCCGGTGCCCTCCAGATGCAGGGTGAGAGTGATGAATGTCTCTGGGCTGGTGATAGGAGATGCGTGATTCTTCAGGAAGCCATAGGGCAGGTGGTCCTGCCTGCAGGAGCCCACAGCTGGGACTTGGGAAGATTTGGACCTTCTAGGGAGGCTTACCTGCTCTGCTTCCAGGAAGAGCTTGACAAGCTCCTCCCACCCTGCTTTGTGCTCCTCCCCACCCTGCTCCATGCTTCTCCCACCCTGTTCCGTGTTCCTCCCCATCCTGCTCCATACTCCTCCTCACCCTACTCTGTGCTCCTCCCCATCCTCCTCCGTGCTCCTCCCAACCCTACTCCATGCTCCTCCCACCCTGCTCCATGCTCCTCCCTACCCTGCTCCGTGCTCCTCCCTACCCTGCTCCATGTGCCTTCCACCGTGCTCCATGTTCCTCCCACCCTGTTCATGCCTCCTTCCCACATTGCTGCTTGGCAGCATGGCTCCCACAAACAGTCTAGAGACCTTTATCTGTCAGCACCCTGGTTCTGGTCTCTGGAGAAGCCAAAGCACAATAATGGGACAGGCCACTCCTTAGGTGACTTCAAGACCATGAGGCCAGGTGCAGAGGATAGAGTAGAATACTGAACACCCCAACCAGGGCTGCTGTAACAAAGAAGCACAGATCCCTGGAGTACAGGGAATTTCAGGAGATAGGTGATTGGTGAGCAATGTCTCCTGTTGGCCTCGGTGCCAGTTCATGCATGCTGACGTGCCTCAGATCACACGTGTGTGCAAGCCATGGAGGTCCGCCAAGGAAGGAAAGCTATTCCAGTGTGCAAGTGTGTGTAGACATCTCACAACTGCACATCCATTTATCATACATATGACATGTGAACATGCATAGCCACAAAGCCACTATCCTGACAGTCCCCAAGCTGGCTACGTGACTCCCTGGTGGGCACACATGGTCCCTCCTATAGCACCTGAAGCTGTGTCTGCCTGGAACCTGTCACCCACACTCAGGTGGGGTAGTAGGACAGCCCAAGCCAGAGCATGGACATCGAGACTCCTCTGTCTCCTCCCTGTGACCTGTGACCTGGCCATTCTGGTTGTCTGAGGCACCTTGCAGAGGCATCTTCCTCCTCTACACTGCTGCTCATGAGAGAGATGCAGCCAGAGGAGCTGGGGAAGAGGAGGAGACCCTGGGAATGGGCAGTGCCTGCGCTTCTTTCAAGCTACGGGGCAGCTTTTCTGTTCTCCTTAGAAAATAACCTGAGAACTCAGAGTGCACCCTGCCCTAGCCCTAACCCTGCTCCTCCACACCCACACCCTTTCCTGCTGTATCTCGCCTGCCCCTTGCCTTGATCAATCATTTATCCCGGATGTCCCATGCCATCCACTGTTCTCCAGAAGCCAATAAGAAAGATGAGCCATCAGAGGCCATAACATCCCAGAAATTTGTCGGCAGAGGCATCCCACCCATATCATCTGAAGGGTCAGGAGTGGCAGGAGAAGCGGGGGTTGCAGGGGCTTTTTAGCCACATCATATGTAGCATGGGGGGCAGCTCTAGACTGTACTGTGCCCGCCCCCAAAGACATATCAGAGTCCTAACTTCCAGGGCCTGAGGGGTACTTTAGAACCACATGTAATCAAGTGAAGCTGAGGTTATTCTCTGCCAAAGTGGCCTGAATCAATAACCTGAGCGCTTATGAGAGACACAGGAAGAAGAGAGAAGACGAGGCAGGTTTGCCCTCTGAGCCAGAGATCCTGGCCCCTGTCCACACCTCAAGCTTCCCAGGTCCAAGAGAGAACGAAATCGGGTGTTTGAAGCCACCCACCCAATGTGTGGTACTTAGTAATAGCAACCCCAGGAAGGGAAGTAGGGATGAATTCAGCCTCACCTAGGATTGCCAAAAATCAATTGACTCCTGAAAATCTTTTGTGCATCACTCTGAAAGAGACTAAAATTCACACAACTTTGTTAGCCACTGTGTGTTGATAGCTCACTTTGGAAGGGCTGGGGGGATAGTTCGGTCAGTGAAAGTACTTGCCTTCTATGCACAAGGACCTGAGTTCAACCCCAGAATGCATCTTAAAAAAGAAAAAAAAGAACGCCAGGCATAGTGGCTCAAGCTCATTGCAGGAGTGGCAATGTGGAGTCCGTGGCTCCCTGCAGTTCACGAGCTAGCCTACTTGGGAAGTTCTAAGACATAAGAGACCCTGTCTCAAAAAAGAAACAAGTGGACAGCAACTGAAGAACCATACCCATAATCAAGCTCTGGCCTGTATACATGAGTGCACCCGTAAACACATGAGCATGGACACGTGTGCACGCACAGTTCACTGTAGAGTGTAAGCATGCACACACATGAGTGTGGACACGTGCACAACACAGTTCACTGTGGAGTCTCAGAATGTATACACATGATCTATTCATTGGCCCCTCCAACCAGCCTGGTGATATGTCTTAGCCGTAGGCCCATTTCTGTTGTAGGAACTTGAGTTTTAGATGAAACAGTTTCCCAATGGTGGCATAAATTTTTGGGGGGGGGCCATAACTCTTTTCAAGTCTGGATTGAGCTACCAAGGCAAAACGGACTTTTTCTGTGAAACATATACTCATTTAAAAAAAAAAAAAGCCAGGCAGTGGTGGCATACACCTTTAATCCCAGCACTCAAGAGGCAGAGGCAGGCAGATCTCTGTGAGTTTGAGGCCAGCCTAGTCTACAAGAGCAAGTTCCAAGACAGGCCCCAAAACTATAGAGAAACTCTGTCTCGAAAAACCAAAAAAAAAAAAAAAAAAAAAGACTTTTTACCACATCACCAAATCTCAGTGGCTTCAGAGAGCAAAAACAGTTTCTGTGGCTTGGAAATGGGGACATATCCCTAAGCCCTCTGCTCAAGTGTCCCAAAGATACAGATGGGATACGCTCCTTCCTGGAGTGTGGATTCTTCTATCCACAAGCTTGCTGGTTGCTGACAGAAAACACAGCATTTGTGGTTGTCCATTGGAGACCTACTGACCTGCTAACCATCATCCAGGGGCCTTGAAGCCACCATGGTGGCTTGCCCCATGACCCCATTGACAGTTCAGAAGCTAGGCCCTTTGCTTGCTTCCAGGCTGGGAGCAGAGGGCACACACCTCCCTAGTTCCTTTCTCTCCAGCCTGCACAAGCAATCTATATTACATAATCGCTTTAGCATATTCCTAGATTCCACCCACCCTCCAGGAGATATCTTGGGGCCACCTTAGGATTTGCTTGCCGCAGATGGAGGGGCTCCATTATAAAGGGTGACTCCCAGGCAGGTGAATTTGACTGTGAATTCCGCCTTTGTTCCTGATTTAGGAGCGTGATCTCGGGGAATTTGTTTTTGCTCTCTTTAAATCTGAGTATCCCTATTTATAAAAGGAAGATGATAATACCAGACTTAAAGGGCTATTGTGAGGATTAGATCAGCTCAACCACAAACCCAGGCAGTTGCTAGACGCTCAGCAAATGGCAGCTCCCTCCCCCCTCCCCTGTGCACACAGATCTCATGAAACATGGGCTTGGTGGTTCAGAGGGAGAACTCCTCATCCTGGAGCCTGAAGGCCTGTGGGACTCTAGCCTGGTCTAAGTGAATGTGTTTGCTGGGCGAACGAATGGGCTGAGTGGATCTGGGAAGGAGGGGAGAGCAGGGAACCTAACTGTTCTCCATTGTTCAGTAGATCCCTATTATCCATAGGGGTGGTTCCAGACCCCTTTGGATACCCGAGGATAGTCAGACCCTTTGTATGAAATGGGGTATTTGCATATCACCTTTGACCATCCTCCGGAGTACTTCAGACGGTCTCTAGATGACTTACAGTACCTGAAACAATGTAAATAACGATGTAAGTCATTGTCATGCTGTAATATGTGGGGAGTAATAAAACCACCTGTATGTACATACACATAATATATATACATATATACAGTATATATGTGTGTGCATATACATGCACACATATATATGTATATACATACACACATACATACATACATACATACATACATACATACACAGATCTTCATCTACAAAGGGGCATCTGTACTTATCTCCTGAAACCTCACAATTGGGTCAGTCCAAGCGTCCCTATGTGAATTGTAAAATCTGAGACAAGCAGAGTCTGACTGACAAGCCCCCATCAACCGTCCATCCACCTGTCTGTCATTTTTTCAGTCTAATCTTGGATACTCCCAGGTACTCAGCATGTAGCAATAAGAAACTTCCAGAGCGCTAAAGAGGTGGTTCAGGGCTCTTACAGAGGTTCTGAGTTCAATACCCAGCACCCATGTGAGGTGACTCATAACTGCCTGTTACTCCAGCTCCAGGGGAATCTGATGCCTCAGACCTCCGAGGACATCTGTACCCACATTCACACACACACACACACACACACACACACACGCACACACACAATTGAAGTCAAAAATAAATCTTTTTTTTTTTAAATTTGGACAACATGGAGAATTTATCCTTTATTCAAATATACACCTCAGTTGGAGGGCTCTGTACACAAGGGACTGTACAAAATAGGCAAATATTTTTAAAGTTAAAAATAAATCTTAAAAAACATTTTCCCAATAGCATCACGAGTACCCATCTCTGCCCACCACTACACCGTTTCTCAGACAGAGAATGTTAGGTTTGCATAGCTTGAAGCAGTCCTGCTTGGGTAGATTTAGTGGTGAGAGAGGGGGCCATGGTGTCGGGCAGGAACCTGTAAGTCCGAAAGTTCCCCAGACCCTGATTCAGAGCCCACCCGTGTGGTGAGGGGCTCTCTGAGTCGTAGGGAGGGCTGCTGTGTTCCAAAGCTTCTGCATAATGTCAGTCCTGTGGCTGAGGAGCCCTCAACAGCTGCCTCGGTAGCCCTACCCCACCAAGGCCTAGTTTAACTCAGCCTTTACTGGGTGTTCTTTTTTTTTTTTTTTTTTTTTTTTTTTTTTTTTTTTTTTTTTTTTTTTTGGTTTTTCGAGACAGGGTTTCTCTGTGGTTTTGGAGCCTGTCCTGGAACTAGCTCTTGTAGACCAGGCTGGTCTCGAACTCACAGAGATCCGCCTGCCTCTGCCTCCCAAGTGCTGGGATTAAAGGCGTGCGTCACCACCGCCCGGCTCTGGGTGTTCTTTTTTTTATAAGAGGACCTGCCCAGTTACACAAACGTAGGGACCCGTACAATGTAAGCCTGCCCTTGGCTAGACTGCAGATAAACGCGGACTTTCCACGAGAGTGGGGTTGCTCTGCGGGGCCCCTTAGGAAAGGAGGTGTGGAGGTCCACGGTGGAAATCCCCACCTCTGGGTGAAGCTACCTTTGAGTCTCCCTGTGATGATGGGGACAGTAGGCGGCTAGGACTTAAGTTTAGTGTGTTTCCAGTAATCTTGGCGACTCCTCCTGGATGGAACTGGCTTTAATTCCAAAGGCTAAGTCTGGTCCACCAATAGGGGCCATCATGCCTGTGTTCCCTCGCCTTGGTCTGATCTCTGACTCCCCAGACTATCAGAAAACATGTCCTTCGGTCTACCCTTTCCAGCACCAGCTGTCACAAACCCTGTCAGCAAAAAGAAACCTTCAAACCTTGCTGTTCTGAGATCCTGGGGGGAAATCCTGAGAGCGTGCCTCATACCTGTCCCCAGCAGTCAAATGTCAACAGTAAGCCCTGCTCACTGGCCCAGGGAGACACTGACTTGTAATGACCCTCAGAGTTCACACCGGGTAGACTGGCCAACCCCAGAGTGCCTGGGATTCGGGCTGCTTGGCTCTCAGGTCCCCAGCAGGGGCCTTGGGGCCCCGATGCAGAGCTCCTCAGCATTTGCTGAGAGCTTTTTCATCATTTATGAATGAGCGCTGGTAGCGGCCATGCAAATTAGGGCCCAGCTGGAGGCCTGGCCTCAGAGAGGCTGGGCGGGCCAGACCCAGCTACCAGGCTCTTCCTCTTCATTGCCAGCATGGTTCCTGCTGCTGTTGCAGCTGCCACTGTGGGCTGCACCTCCTAAGCCATCACCACACATCCCTACCTGTAGCCATCCATCTGCCTAAGCCCCCATCGCGATGCTGGCGAGAGTGCACGGTGCCCCGGCTAACCCAGTGCATGAGATGTCAGCCCGCTCCTGCCCCTCAAGGACAACGGCAGTGGAGCGAAGAGGCTACAGGTGACCAAGTGCTTGCTCCTCCTTAGTCTGGAAACCCAGGAGGCTCATCAAGGCTGTGCGTCAGGACCTCCTATGTGTTCCCTGAATCTCTAATCCCGACCCTCCAGGAGATCATGCTGTTATCCTGGCTCCTCGGGACAGGAAAGCGAAGTATGAGGTGGGGACAGGAGGTAGCACTGTGGCCGTGAACAGCCTCAGCCAGACTGTGAATTGGTCTCCAAGTGGCCCTGTTCTGACCAGTAGTGACCGCAAGCTCGGTGACTCATGGGAAAGCAGCATGAACTTGGGAGCCAAAGCAGAAGCAGTGTGAAAACCAGCTCTCTGTACCTGCTTGTTCTTCCTGGAGCCTCAGTTTCCCCCTCCGTGAAATGGAACAGTAGTATCTATCTCCTAGACTTCTGGGATTCATTGATACAAAGTTGGAGGCTTTGGGGGAGGGGTGCTTGGGGAGATGGCTCAGAGGCTAAAGTACTTGCTGCATAAGCAAATACCAGGTGGGCCCGGCAGCCCATCCATAACGTCAGCCCCAAAGGCTGAGGCAGAATCCCTGGAGCTATCTAGGTAGTCTTATTGGTGAGCGCTGGGTTCGATGGAGAGTTCCTGCTTCAATGAATTAGATGAAAGAACAATTGAGAGTCGTCTTGACGTCGACCTCTGGCCTCCACACGCGTGTGCACACATGTACCCATACCCGTGTGAACATGCCCGCACACCACACACAGACACATCAGAAGGGGGCAGGGATTTGTCAGCGTCTCCACGCTGCTTCTGCAGAGGCTGCTGGTGGGGAGAGGAGATGGGGGACAGAAAGGGGGCAAGAGGTAGGTGGGAAGGCGGGAGCTGACACCTGGATATTTCCAGAAGCACACAGCCTCAGAGTGTCAGCAGACAGAGCCACCTTGCAGAGGACATTAGGCTCCATCTAGCATCTTTATTTTTCTTTAACAAATGTCCTCCAGGGCCAGTTTCAAATCAAGTTTAATCTGCCGGCTGAAGCTCTAAAGCCTCTAACTCGGAGTCACTAGGTGTAAAATATTCAGACCTGGGTGGACACGGTGCTGGCTCCCGGCCACAGCGCTCAGGCCGCTGACCTGCTTCACGGCACCCTGGCAAGCTGCATTTTTGCAGCCGCTGTCTGAATCACTGCCTTCTGTCTGTGACCCGGAGAGGACAGAGGACTGCAGATGCGTGGCCCGTGTGCCTGAACCCGGATTTCCAGCGACAGGGAAATGGCTTTAATGAATAATGAAAGCTTGCGGTCACAAGGTGGCTTCTCGCCGTGCCTGAGGAATCTGGCTTTTGAGCTCCAGCCAAGGAAAAGGAGGCTTGAAAAGGGCAGGGTAGAACCTGGCAGGGGTTGAGTCTTCTGCATGACCCCAGAATCAACCAGACTTGAGAATAAGATGTGTTGAGGGCAGGATTCAGACAGATCTCTGGGTTTTCTGGGTTTTGTTCTTGGAACTGTCCATCCACCCTGCTGACATAAAATCATTTAAAAAGGCTGGTGACATAATCAACAAAAAACTCAGTATACAAGCTTAAGGACCTGAGTTCAATGCCCAGACCCACATAAAAGGCCAGGCGTGGTGGCATGTACTTGTAATCTCAGAGCTGAGAGATAGAGACAGGCATCTGTGTCCCCAGAGCTCAGTGACCCAGTAGCTCAACCATATCAGTGAGCCCACAGGCTCAGTGAGAGTCACTGCCTCACGGAAGCCAAGGGACAGTTTTTGAGGAGTGAAACCTGAGGTTGACCTCTGACCTCCACATGCATGAGCAAACACGGGGACTCATGCCCACACACACATACTGCAAGTCAGTTAAAATTGTGCTCATTAGACATCTGGTCACATTGCACCCTGCACTGTGCTTCTTGGGGGTACAGCCCATGGATTCACCTCCAGAACACTGGTATTTCCCGTTTTACATCAACCTGGGCTTCCAGCACTGGTTAGTGGGCTCTGGAAGGCCAATGACAAGCACCTCAGTCCACGGCATCTGATGTCCTAACTGTGGCTCTCCCTGTCCAGGTTGGGCATTCTAGGTCCTGGGGTATTTCTCTCACTACAGGGCCAAAGAAAGAAGAGGGCGGAGTGAGCATTTCTTTTTGCCTTTTGTAACCGAGCATAGAACCGAGGCTCAGAGGAGACCGGTGCTCGCTACATCCCCCAGCCTCAAGGGTCCTTAGGTTTTTACCAACATAAAGAAAGCAGCAGACCAAGGTCTCTGGCTTAGGGATTGAAACACGGTTTAAATATAGGTAATGCAAAAGGCTATGGTGGGAGAGGGGTGCATAGAGGATAGATTCTCCTCCCCACCCCAGCCATGGATAGCAAACTCCAGGAGGCTCAAGTCCCTTGTGCGAAATGGCTGCGGATTTGCAGGTCACTTGCAGAAAGTTGTCTGCGGGCTGTGTCATCTCCAGCTTCTGAGTCCTGATACAGGATACGTACATTGTATTATTTAGGCAATAAAGAGGAATGTCCGTAAGTGTTCGGAGTGCACGCTCTCCCTCAATATTTTTGACCTACAGTTGATTGACTCAGTTGATGCCGAACTTGTAGGTACAGAAGGCTGGTGATAACGAATATGGAGGAGCAGAAGCCTGCAGGCTTCTTAGAAGGTGTGGCACCTGCCCTGATGACCTTTGAAGGTTTGCAAGATGTGGCAGGGGTCAAGACAAAGGAAGCATGCTTGGGAACGGTCTCGTGTAATAAGGGTTGCACCCAGTACAGTGTGGTTGGAGGGTGGTGCCCGCAAGAGAACTGGAGAGCAAGAGAAAGCTTGGCATACCCAGATCTGCTCCTGCACGGTGGGGAAGTCCTGGGTCATCAGATCACCCTGGCGGGTGATTTTGAGTGAGGACACCAGTGAAAAGCCATGCTGAGAAGGAAGGAGGCAGCGTTGGGTGTGAAGCTGGAAGACCTGGTGGATCTACAAGGCCGAGTGAAGGAGAGGGGAGTCCTCCGGGAAATACACCTCCAGAAGACATACATCTCCAGTTAAGAGAGGGGTGTATACCCGTTATTCCAGCCCTTGAGAGATGGAGACGGGATGGCCAGAGGCTCGTGATTATTTTTTGACTATATAGCAAATTTGGAGGCCGCCTGGATTATGTGAAACCTTAACTCAAAAAAAGAACAGGGCTGGCCAGATGGCTGAGCAGGTTTACCCCTGGCTACCTGGATCCCATCCCTGGAATCCTTGTAAAAGTAGGAGGACGGAGCCTGGCATGGTGGCGCAAGCCTTTAGTCCCAGCACCTGGGAGGCAGAGGCAGGCAGATCTCTGTGAGTTTGAGACCAGCCTGGTCTACAGAGTGAGTTCCAGGACAGCGAAGGTGGTTACACAGAGAAACCCTGTCTCAGAGAACAAACAAACAAACAAAAACGTAAGAGAGAACTGACCCCATATAATTATTCTCTGACCTCCACATGCATTCTCCAGCATGTACGCCCTCCCCACGTCACTCACACAAACAGCAGCAAAGCTGATGATAATAATAATTTTTTTAATAAATAGGCACATTTCCAAAGGGTTCCTCCTTGGTTCTCGGGTACCTTGTATGGTTGAGAATCTGGCCAAAGGGGAGGTCATGTGAAATATTCCATCTCCCGTGCTGGGCATTGTCAGCCCTCTCCATTTGCGCACCACTCCCAGAGAGGGTAGAGCAGTGTGGTCTGAACGCTTGGGTCCTGAAGATGACTGTTCGGGTTCTAAACACAATCCTACGTTTACGGAACCTCTGTGGACCTCGGCTTCTCCTTTTGTGACATGAGGATCACAGCAAGGCTCAGAAGAGTTAAAACGGTGCACTCAGAACTGACGTCCCCATGAGGTGTCAGCCGCTGGTATGGTCATTATTAATGTCATCGGAGTAACACGTGGCGCCCACACCACTCCAATCTGTGGTCCCATGCATCTTTCTCAGCTCTGAGGCTGTGAGGAAAAGCTTGAACCAGTGCAAACTGTTAGGACAGCCAAAGCTTCGAGTTTGCGCTCTCCGCCTGGATGGCTTTTAGAGACCAAGCAAAGCTCTATTTCTCTAGGTAAATTAGCAAAGAGCCCTCACCTCCTTCCCTGACTAGCTTCCACTGTCTTTAGTAAGGGGACAGTGCATAAGAGATTAAGAAGCCACCTGGAAAATTTAGATGAAACTGACGATGTCCACACCTTGACCCTCTCCCTAATAAGGTGATGGAGATGGCTCCCACCCCCCCCTCCAGCAAGCTGCCTTTACACCTCTCTCTGCAGAGCAGGCTGCGGCTTCGAATCCACCTCTTTGTGTGGTTTATTTGCCAGCATTGCTCTGGCTTAATGGTGGGGGTTGGAGTACAGCTTCTCATTAACTTTTATCCTCCCCATAAATGGCCTGCTTAACTCTCAATGGCAATTGTTCTGCTCTGTTCCCCGGGGGTTTCTCTGCAGCCTGGCTCCCGGCCAGCCTATCTTCTCTGCCTCCAGCCCCACCAAAGCCTGGAGCTCCTGGACCTGCTGGGCCTGTGTGGAGGGAAGGAGGCTGGCTCTTACATTCTCGCTACTTTTTTCTCTTCCAGCAAGCAAAATCCCCAAGACTTAGCTCCAAACCTAGAAGAAGCTGAAGCAGAGAGATCTGGGGGGCGGGGGTGGGGGGAGGGTTGCAAACAGCGACAACTTATCTAGATCCGCCAACAGGGAGCCCGCGATGTATTGGCCTCAAGACCAATACAGGACCATTGGCGGCCTTGAGTGTGGGTACAGTCTGGAAGAAGTGACCAGGAAAACTACTGTGGTCTTAAGCCAAGTATGCTTGGAAGTGGGGGATGGAAGGTTAGGTGATAGAGCTGAGGAAATACCTTGTTCTGAGGGGATCCTCTCTCTCTGCCCCAAATCAGCTGGTGAGCATCCATGAGAAACTGTCCCAAAGTCTGGATTCTGATTGGTCCTTCTGCTTCTCTTTCCCTGACCCCGAGGACCAGAAGCAGATTTGACCTCATTGCTTTGCTAGTTCAATACCTTTCCAGGCTCCCAGGTTCACAAAAAGCCCCCTAGGCCATGCCGCTTTCTCCTCCCCACCCCCTTCTATGTCCATAGCAACTTTACCCACTTATGCATACAGGTCTCTGGCCCTGACTCTACCTTGTGTTCCCTGCATCTGGAACATCTTCCTAGTCTTTGGCTTACTGATTCTTCATGAGTCTCAGTTCAGATATCATTTCCTCCCAGTGGCTTCCATGGCCTGGTCAAAGGCTGTCCGAGTCACCAAGTCACTGCTAAGCTAAAGGCAGGAATGGGCCAGCTGTGAACCACAAGCCTGGCCAGGCCCCTGGTCCATGGCAGGCTGGGGGCATGTAGGTATTGACTTGAATTTAAGACTGAGCTCATGACTGAGTAGGCACCTGCTCCTCAGTGCTGGGAGACCCACCCTGGGCAAGATAAGGGGACATTTGTCACCGCTGCCATGGAGAATGGACCGTGTGAGGGCCAAAATAGTGGCTCTCCTCCTGGAAAGCAGCCAATGGACTGGCATAGACAGGACTCGAGGTTCCCTGGAGACCGGGGCAGAGGACGTGGGCATCAGGTGTGGCTGATGAGCCCAGAGCTCTGAGGCCTCGTTCAAGCCTGTGCGCTGGTGGCTCTTCCCCAAAGGGCATGTCAGCACCAGGCTGCCACTGATAACGGTGTGTTTATTTGCCACTGTGGACCACAGGTGTGGAGAGAGGGGGCGCGCATTGGAAACTGGGTTTGAATTGGGTTTCTGTGTGGCTGGCATTGCTGGCCCCGCCTCAGGTGTACTCAGTGAACCCTGCCTGACTACCAGAAGGCGACAGTGACTTGGCAGGTGTGTGCTGTTCCAAATGCTGTCTCTTCCCCCCCCCCCCCACACACACTTCTTTCTCATCTCTCCTGGAGCATTCTGTGGCTCCTTGGGACTCTGCTAGCAAGTTACTTGCCCTCTCTGGGCCTGGGTCTTTGTTGTGTGGCACAGGCTTACAGGAGTGCCTACTATTTGTGGGTTTGTTGTTGTTGTTGTTTTGGGGTCATTAGGAATTGAACCCAGGGCTCTGTGCATGCCAGGCAAGGCCTTTACCGCTAAACTACCACCCCAGCTGTGGGAGCTCTTGCTTCTTAAGGTATTTTCAAGGCTTAAGTGAGAAATTGGAAGGCATTTAGCTAAGGGCTTTGCAGAGTTTAGTGCTCAGCTGCGGGCTGCTCCTCTTAGTCCATTAACAGTGGAGCTGGAGGGGAAAGAGTCGTTCTGCAGGGCCTCCTCACGGTCAGGCAAACTGCTCATTCTGAAAGTCACAGTGTCGTGGCCATGTGAGGGCAGGGAGGGCTCTCTGGCAGCCCCGGGGAGGTGGCAGGCAACCTGGGCTCCCTCTGTTAGAACAGCTGCCTTCTGGTGACCTGGTTATAACAGCAGGTAACACATTGGATGCACTTGCTGTATGCCCGGCTCAGTGACCTTCCCAAACCCTGCTGTCACCTTCAGAAATCCCTCGGAGGTCACCCCTGTTTAGGATCCCCTTTACACAGGTGGGGAAAATGAAGCACAGGGAGGTTAATTAGGACCTGTGTCATACAGCCGGTGGATGACAGCAGAGCCAAGACAACGCCCCCTAGAGAGTGCTGAAGCCACCACCTCTGCGGTTGTTCAGCACAGCGGAGCAGCTGGCGTCTTCATTAGTGGTCCCTGGATGGGGTGCTGTGTTGAGTCCGATCCAGACTGAGCGACTAGCACTTGTGATCGGTTAGCAGTGTCTGCCACGGGGGTGGTCCCTTAACTCACTGCAGGCCACTGACTCATCAGCAATAAAGACACTTTTGACATTTAGGATTAAGGTGGAGTTTGTTGGCGTGGGAGGGCAGCATCTTAGAAAATGTTTGGCGTTGTCGCTATCCTTACCGGCTAAATATCAGGAACACCAGGGAGGTAGAATCATGTGTTGAGAGCCCTTACCCAGAGCAGGCAGCAGACGGTGAGCAAAAGAAGGCTGAACTTGGGAGGCCAGAGATTAGCGATCTAGGCTTGGCTGGTCCACCAGCAAGCCCGTCCCCATGGAAATGTCCTTTCACCTCTCCAGACCTCAGGTTCCTAATGAGTAAAGTGATGGAGATGAAGTAGCCAGTCCCTAGGGTGCCTTTTAGAAGTTTGTATGTCTCCACTGTCACTGTCCCTCCCCGACACAGGTCTTCCAATTAAAACTCTCGGGTTATTTGGGGCATAACTTCCCAGTTATCTGCAGAAGCTGTGGAAAAGTCTGGAATCTGCAGAGATCTGTTTTGCCCCATCCGACACTGTATTTGTTCCTCATTTAAAAAGAAAGAAGAAAGTAAAGAGGAAAGAAAAAAAAAACGGAGCCCTCAACCCGAAGCTTTCATCCAAACAGTCCTTATGGAGCAGCTAGAAGTAGAGAAAGCACAGAGAACCCCTTTCCTTGGTGCTGGGGGAGAAGACGGCTATTGGTTGGGGAATGGCTGGCTCTGTTCAATTATGAATCTCGGCAGGAAGCCTGGAAAATCCCGGCAGTTCTTCAGCCCGGCACTGGTGGAGGTGAGCCTGGGGCTGTGCTGCCCTCCAAGGACTCGCTGAGCCCAGAAGGGATAGAGAAAGCCGGAGGCCCAAGGTCAGGAGCTGGGCTGTGAGCCTCAGGCCCAGGGTCACCTCTGAAACCCCTATAATGGCTAGTTTTAATGGTCACCTTGGCATGATCTAGAATCAGCTGGGAAGTCTCAATGAGGAAATAGCTAAGTTAGAACTGGCTTTGCCGGTAGGCCTGGGAAGGATTTTGTTAATTGGGTTAATTGAAGTGGGAAAACCCATCCTACCCACAATGGGGGAGGGGCCGTTTTGTGGCCTGGACCTCGGACAGAATGAAAAGGAGAGAGCCAGCTGTGCCCCAGCCAGCAGGCTTGCATTCCTTGTTCTCTGCTCCTGACTGTAGATGTCACATGACTAGCTCTCCCATACTCCTGCTGCTGTGACTTCCTAGCAATGACTGGCTGTAACTGGAATTGTGAGCTATGCTGAGCTATACTTTCTTCCCCAAGTTGCTTTTGTCGGGACGTTTCATCACCCTGGCGGGAAACAAAACTAAGACGGTCCCTATGCTGGTCCATGTTTCCTGAAACACTAAGACGGTCCCTATGCAGGTCTGTGTTTCCTGAAACCCTGAGATGGTCCCTATGCAGTTCTGTGTTTCCGGAGAAGAGAGCCCCGTGGCAGGAGACTGCCGAGGCATTCACTGTAGGCTGTGAGCAAGCAGAGAGGCTTTTTTTTCCCTTCTTAATCAGTGATAGAAGAGAATCTGCCATTTGTGGGGCCCCTCTCCCTCTTGGTCTTATATCGTCTCATTTCTTCTATGGCAACTCCGTGGGGTTTGTAGATAGCCCTGTTTCAGAGATGGTACCTCAGGTGCTTGTGGGAAGATGACTGGCTGGGCTGGTTAACTTCAAGGTGACTGAGACCTAGAGAGGCTGGGAGGCACGTGTCTCGTGCTTCTTTTCCTGATGGCGGGCATCGTTGATGTCTTCTGATTCAGTGTCCTTTCTGTCCCCCGAGATCTGTGATCTCTTGGGAACCTGTGCGTATTTTCGCATCTCGGAACAATGTTCCGAAACTCCCTGTCCAGTAGAGTCCAGGCTTCCAAGTCAGCCAGAACCCAATACCCCTTCCCCCAAGCAAAGGTTCGCCTGTCTGGGAGCTGGGATCCTCTTGGTTACAAGCATAGATAATGACTTCCTTGGAAGACTGTGGAAGTCCTTAAGGGTGTAGGGAAGGTAGGGAAGAGTTCAGCCATGACCAAAGAAAAGAAAAGCCAGGCCTCTGTCACAAACCACTCAAATATACTCCTCTTGTGAATTCCCCAGCATCTCCTGCGACTCCTGACTGAACTCAAATCTATATTCACGGAGGAGTGTCTGATTGGCCAGCCTGGGTCCCTGACTAGTAGCCTGGCTGGAATGTGGCCATTATATGGGTGGTTCTGTGCGAGGACCTTATTCCAGAGAAGAAGTCACACCACAGAGGGTCAGCCTGGCTCTAGGATGGCAGGTGGCTCACATCCTACTTGACCCTGTGTCCAGCTGTCCATAGCATAAGACCTTAAAGAGATGCCTTGGTTTGGAGGTAAAAATTGATTCAAAGAGACAGACAGTGGTGGCACACACCTTTAATCCTAACACTGGGGAGGCAGAGGCAGGAGGATCTCTGTGAATTCAAGGCCAGCCTACAGAGTGAGTTCCAGAACAATCTCCAAAGCTACACAGAGAAACCCTGTCTCGAAAAACCAAAAATAATAAAATAAAATAAAATAAAAACAATAGAGTCAAAGAATCCCACTTCTGAAGGAGGGAGCTGGTGTGTATCTGCACTGGTGACGTTTCTTGTCACGGGACAAATGCCTGACAAGCACAACTTCAGGGAATGAAGGTCTACTTTGGCTCAGACTTTAAGGGTGGAGTCCATCAGAACCAACAGGCGGCAGGAGGACCAGGAGGCAGCTGGCCGTGTTGCATCTGCAGTCAGGGAAGAAGGGTGATGACGCAATGCCCATCTCCCTTCTCTCTATTCAGTCCAGAACCCCAGCCCACAGACTGATGCCATCCGAGCACAGGCTGGTTCTTCCCACCACCTCCCTTAAGGCCTGTCTCACAACCTCATAAATATGGCCAGAGGTTTATCTCTTAGATGACTCTAAATCCCATCAAGGTGACAATTAAGATGAATGGTTACACAGTCACCCCTTGCCAACCTGACACCCACGCCAGTTACATTCTTCCAACATTTGATCACAAAGAGTAAATATTCCCATTTTGAAGGGAAGGGATGGGGAGAATAGCATGGAAAGGTTGGGCCAGAGGAAAACCCATCCCCAGCAGAGAGAACACTAAATACAGCTCCATGTCCAGCACGTGGACCTTGTGGTGCCATTGTCTAGATGCAAAGGGCATTGAGTAGCCCCACCGCTCAGTTCTGTTCCGGGAAGCACATGTAGCCTATCTCTCGGGCTGGCTCTGCTCCACACTTCCATCTTCCCTCCACAGACGTCCTCTGGTCCTGGCGTCTCCAGGACCTACTAGAGTTGATCCTGCAACTGATGCTCCCTGCTCCCTGCAGGAAATCGTCCTCTGGGGACTTCCTTGCAGGAAACCCGACCTCAGCAGCTTTCTGAAACATTGATGCAAGCCTCTAGGACATGGTAACTCTTGGCTTTTGCACACTTGCAAGACCAGCCCCCTGTGGGCAACACAACCAGGTTCTGGGGTCAGCTGAATCTCTAGCGTGATCCCCCTACCTGTGGTAATCTCTGTGTGCCTTGACTATAGAGCCGAAGAAACCACCTCTCCAGGCTGTTTTGAAGCTGGGAACCTCTTCAGTGGCCATCTCAATTCCGGGTCTCTTCTTCTGAATGAGTTTAATTTTTCCCAAGTTTGCTGTGACCTTCCTTGCTCGCTGCCCTGAGTGTTTAGATTATATGTGCATCCCACCTTGCCTGGCTAATCCATCACCTCTTAACATCTCCATATAGGACCCAAAGTTCCCAACACATGACCGTGGGAGCGAAATCACAGAAGATGCCTTCCTCCCAGGTCCTAGTCCCTGGAGCCCCTCTTCTGTTGCTTTTGCAAACAGTGTGATTTGTGGTCCATCACTTTTCTTGGTGGTGCTTTCCTCCAGCCAACAGCCTGTGAGGACAGATGAGCTGATCCTGAAGCACCCATTCTTACACATCCACGTGCCTCCCTAGTCTCCCCCTGCCCCCTGCTCTGACAGCAGCCAGCAAGAGACTGCCCAAGGTTCTCCGGCAGCTGCTGGAAGCTGCTGGCTTAGAGCCGGGGTTAAATGTGTCCTTACATAGGGTTCCGGTGTGAGAAGGCATGACGAAGAGAGAGCTTGTGAGTCCTGGACAAGCACAGCCTGCCGTCTCCCAGGGAGCTGAGCCCCTCTGGGACTTGAGGTAGATACCCAAGAGCCCTGGGGTAGGGCAAACCTAGCAGGCCAAATGATGCCCAGGCAGACTGGGAATAGCATCAGAGACGTCCAGAGCCTCCAGAGAGTAGCACTCCCCGTATGAGTCATGAGGGGTTTTTATAGCTGCCAGTCACTCTCTAGTCTCACGATATGATCTCTCTGTCCTGGTGGTACCTTGAGCAGGTAGCATGAACTGCAGCCCCCTTCCAGGGAACCTCAGGCTGCTGTTGTATCTGCATCTGCCTACATTTTTCAGTCCTCAATCCTTCACTTTTTCTTTTTCAAAAGCCCAAATCTCTGGGTCTTCTGGGCCTCCTTCCTGGGCTGTTGTTTGCCCAGCGCTATTTAGGGGATCAGCCCCTTGCAGCTCCCCCTTATACCCTGTCTAGCACTGAACTTCTTTGAACCCTCTTAAACAGGTTCCTCCCTCGTTGTTTTGGCTAGGGTGTCCACTCACCTCCCCACCCGAGGTGTTTGTTCTCCCAAATGGGATCTGTGTGTTCTCACTCCCATGGGGCCTGGCAAAATGGGTAAAGGGTCAAATGTGGTTACATTGTAGTGGTTTAAATGTAATTGGCTTCTCTAAGCTCATAGGGAGTGACACTATTAGCAGGTGTGGCTTTGTTGAAGTAGGTACGACCTTGTTGGAGGAAGTGTGTCACTGTGGGGACAGATTGAGGTTTCCTATGCTCAGGATACTGCCCAGTTCTGTGTCTACTTACTGTTGCCTCTGGTCAAAATGTAGCCAGCGCTATGTCTGCCTGCGTGCTGCAATGCTCCCCGCCATGATGATAATGGACTGAACCTCTGAACTGTAAGCTGTCACCTCAGTTATAAATGGATTCCTTTATAAGAGTTGCTGTGGAGTCTCCCAGCACCCAGGAGGCAGAGGCAGGCGGATCTCTGTGAGTTCGAGGCCAGCCCTGGTCTACAAAGCGTGTTCCAGGACAGGTTCCAATGCTACAGAGAAAGCCTGTTTCAGAGAAAAGGAAAACCAAACAATAGAAAGGAGAACAGCGTGAGACTTTCTTCAGGCGTTGGTGTTAGGTTTGCTGTTTGGCAGAGGAAGCTCTAAACCCCACATAGCCGTCCTTGAAGAGGACAGAGGCAGCTCTTCACCAGACTCTAGTCCGGGCTGAAGGCAACCCTGAGATGCAAGGAGTGGAAAACTGTCCTCCTCCTCATGACATTGACATGAGAAACAGCTTCTCCGACCTTGGCACCGGAGCCTTGGCCAGACTCCTTAGCCGTGTGTTCTCTGAGGCCCTGCACTGTCCTGGAGAGCCCTTTCCTTTATCACTGCTGAGGAACTGTCAATAAAAAGCTCCAAAAGGCATAGGCTTTGTACGCCATAATCTCTCTTATTATTGATTTTTGCCACAGCAGAAATACTCTGGGATGTGGAGAGCAGCCAGCACAATAGCTGGTCACCTGCTGGAGTTAATAGTCGAAAGTGACTGGTCCAGTCAGAGGACCGTCATCCTCCACAGTGTGACTCTTGTTGCTCCTCCGTTGCTTGGGGATGGAGGTAAATGGGTACGCTTCCTGCTCCGGAGCCTGTCTCAGGCATGGCATGTATCGCTTCTGCTCATAGTCCAAAGGACAGTATGGTCACCTACCCCATGCTGGTGACCATGGGAAGAGTTGGAAATTCGTAGTAGCCACGTGCCCAGCGAAAGGGACCAGGTGTAATGAGAAAATATACTGCTGCATCTCCAGACTCCATCATCTAGAAAATAGCAGCTTCTCAGGAAATATAAATTGCAAGAAGAAAGTGAAATCTATATTATTTACTAGGGTCTTGAAGTGTCACCGTAGGCCAAGAATCTAGCGCTTCCTTGGAGTGCAGCCCAGTCCACCCTGCTTCTCAGAGCCTGGCATTTCTCTGTAGGAACCCAGGGAAAGGTTTCCCAGCAGCCTGCCTCGCTGGAGGGCAGCCAGCCCGCAGGAGACCAGAACATGCCAATTGGGAAATCACAGTCATTAGGAAGTTTCTCTGGAGATGGGCGTGGATGTGGATATGAAGAAGACCTCTAAGTGGGGTGCAAGGCAGAATAAAGAGCCTAAACTGAGATCCGTTGCTCCGGTTTATCTGCCTGCATGCCTGGCCAGTGTACCCACTCCCAACTCTTGTCTTCCGGGTTCAACGATTTCCCCTGCCCCCAAACCTTGCATTGATGTCATCATTCCAGTACCTCAGAATGTGGCCTTGTTTGAAGACAGGAGTCTCTAGAAAGGCCACCCAAGGTCGGAGTGGCTGGTGAGGTGGCTCAGCAGGTAAAGGTGCTTGCTGCCGACCCTGATGACCTGAGATTGATCCCCGGGACCAAGCACACATGGTGGAAACAGAGAAACGGCTCCCAAAAGTTGTCCTTTTAGCCTCTACCGATATGTTGGAGAAGAAGGAAGCCCTGACTCCACTTCAAAGAAGTAATTTAGAATGGACCACAGAACCTGTGCCCAAGGGACAGAGACTGGAACTGTTTCCCCCACTTGATCCCATCCCCATCCTCCCCTGCACAAAGTCTGCAGGTTGGGTAGACAGGGATGCCTGCAGAACTGCTCCCCCAGGCAACCTACCCATTGCCGTGAGCAAAAAGCAAGAAACAATTGGTGCAGCTGAGTTGAGGAATGGACAGGGGACATATGCACAAGGCTGATGGCTGCCACAGATGTGAGGTGGGGCTCGAGTGCGGTGACACTCTGGGAGGGCCACAGAGGAGATAAAGGATTATGCGAATGATCACTGTTATTAAGTCAGCAGCTGGCATCCTTTTCCCTAGGAGTCCCTTAATTAGAATGGGCTGCTAAGGTGTCCCTTCCCAAGGCTGGCGTCAGATGCCAGCATCCTTGCAATGACTCGAAGAGTGACTAAGTACCCCAGCTTTCATACTGACAGGCTTGTCTCCAGAATTCCTTGGGTCCCTGGGATTGGTCACCTAGGCTCTCTGAGAGAGGCATAAGCCTGAGGTACAACCTTCAAAAGGATCATGGAAGGAGAAGCTACTCTGTCCTGCTACACACGCACACACACACACACACACACACACACACACACCTGCCACCGCGGTTCTTACCTGACTCCGCAGCTTCCACAGCTGAAGGCATCTGCAGTCATTTCAACTATGCCACCATCACCATGTTTTCTCTTCAAATTAAAGGGTCTAGTCTCATTCTTTTTTTCTGTTTTGTTGTTGTTTGCTTCTTGCTTTTTTTTTTTTTTTTAGAAGGCAGAGTTTCTCTTTGGAGCCTGTCCTGGCACTCGCTCTGTAGACCAGGCTGGCCTCGAACTCACAGAGATCCGCCTGCCTCTGCCTCCCGAGTAGTGGAATTAAAGGCGTGCGCCACCATGACCCAGCGGCTCTATCCTTTTCTAATAAGCCTTAGTAGTTCACTTAAGACATGGCAGAAAATTCAGAAAACGCGAAGGAATTCTCACACTTAGCTCACTCATTATCCTGCCATCCGGAAATAAAACAGAGCACATATCTTGGGAAATTTCTTTCGAGACGTTTCCTGTGCTGGTAGATACTTTTTTTTTTTTTTTTTTTTTTTTTTTTTTTGAGGAAACTGGCTCGTGGTGGAAGGAGGTGAATGGATGTCCTGACTGACACACCTGCACATCTTCTCCACAGGAAGCCATGGGATCACAAGCAGGAGCGGCCCCTCTGGCTTCTTCCTTACAGATGAGAGCAACTCCTCTGCCACCACACGGCTTCCTGCTCTTCCAGAGGGCCGCCGCACCCCTGTGAACACAAGCCAGGGAACACAAGCCAGTAACCACGCTGTGGGGTCAGTCCAGGGTCTCAAAAATAAACCACCCTAAATATCACTTAGTAGATAACACAGCCAGTGTCCCGACCTGCCGAAAGAGAACTCGAGTGATTTGGAAACGGCATTCTCGCCGACTTCTCTCATCAGCCATTAATTTTTCTCCCTGTTAAATGCCTCAAGCCAATGCTAACAAAATTAAAACTTGACAGAGATAAATGTGAAGTCCTCAGGACTGAAACTGTTGCGCGCCACATAAACAGGTTGAAGGAGGTGAGATAACTCTTGTGGAAAAACTCCCGGGAAACTGAGGCAGCGGGAATACTAGGTCCCATTTAAAGAAGCAAGGGGTCCAGAGGAGGAGGAGGGTGCAGCCTGAATGCTGGATTTGTTACTAGGTGTGCTGTGCAAGGCACAGAGTTTCTGTCTGTCCCCGAGGACAGCGTGGGAATGGAGAAGCTGTTGGAGCCACCGGGAAAAAGAAAAAGCTAAAGACGTGTAACCAAGCAGGACATTTAAGGGAAATACTCAAATTCCTACCTTCAGGGACAGGGAGCAATCTCTTTCTTTTTCTAGTCAGTGGCGGCAAAAACAATGGGTGACCACCTGCTCCATTGCCCACTGCCTTCTTAGACGGTGATGGGGTACATTGATTGCTGCGGGTCTACCTCCCCACATGTGAAACAGACGCGGCCCACCAAAACCCTGAACGGCCTCATCATAACTTTTTCTTTTCATCTGCAAGAACTTCTTTTCAAAATAAGGCTCTATTGAGAAGCAGTGGAGTCTTTAAGAGATGGGGCTGGATGGAGCAAGGTTGGTTATTGGGGGTGTGCCCATGAAGGAGATGGGGACCCTAGCTCCTTCCTTTTTCTGTGTTCCCAGCCCCATGAAGTAAATGGGCTTCTTGGCCTTACGCTTTCGTCACAGTGTGGAGCTATACACTATACCACAGGCTCAAAGACCCCCCAAGCTGGAGATGCTGGGGGGGGGGGGAGGCTTTGTCACTGGCATTGATTTAATAAAGCACTGATTGGCCAGTGACCAGGCAAGAAGTAGAGGCGGAGCAGCCAGACTAGGAGAATTCTGGGAAGAGGAAAGGCAGAGAGACACAGTCGCAAGCCGGATGCAGAGGAAGCAGGCTGAGAATGCCTTACTGAGAAAAGGTACCAAGCCGGGTGACTAAGCATAGATAAGAACTATGGGTTAATTTAAGTTGTAAATGCTAGTTAGTAATAAGCCCAAGTAATAGACCAAACAGTTTACAATTAATATAAGCCTCTGTGTTTATTTGGGACTGAACGGCTACAGGACCAGGTGGGACAGAGATGTCCGTCTACATGGAACCTCCGAAACTGTGGGCCAAATGAGCCTTTTGTCTCTCTCTTGGAATGTCATGTCACAGTGATGGACAGCTGGCTGGCACAGGTACCTTCCCAGCTTCTGCCAGTTAGAGTGCAAGATGCCATTGAGGGCAGCAAAGCTAAGCCGCGGTGATGCTGATCTCTCGTCTATGCTAGCTTTCCTCTGGGTTTGGGAGAAAGCGGGGAGAAAAAAAGGAAGGAAGGGGGAGGGAGCGAGGAAAGGGGAATGGAGGACCAGAAAAGCTTCTGCAGAGTACATATGCATCCAGACTCCCCCAAAGATTGGGACCCACCATGTATGGACAGAGCCGGATGAAACAGAAGTGACGTATCCGGAACTGGAGACATTCATGAGCTCCCGAAAATAACATGCTTAAGAACGAGATGCTGGGGAGATGATTCCGCCAGCCAAATGCTATGCAAGTTTGATCCCCAACACCCATGTCAGAAACTAAGCGTGTTGACACTCTTGTGGTTCCCACCCTGAAGAAGCAGAGGTCTCTGGATCCCACCTAGACGGTTTGGCAAGTTCCAGGTTAGTGAGAGAGCTTGTCTCAAAGAACAGGGTCATGGTCCTTGAGGAAGAAGACCCAAAGTTGACTTCTGGCCTCCACACATGTACCATTTACACAATGTGTACCCATGTACTCACGCACGCGCGCGCGCACACACACACACCGAATGAGTTAACAGGCTCTGGATGTTGCCTAGTGTCAGGGTGTTTGCCTGGCATAAATTCACAAAACTTTGTGTTCCATTCCCAACACTTAAAACCAAGGCCACATTTCAGGCCTACTGGAGCTAATCTCAGTACTTGAGAGACAGAGACAGGTGGATCTCATACGTTCAAGGCCAGCCTGGTCTACACAGCAAGTTCCTGTCAGCCAGGCCTACACAGTGAGACTCTGTCTCAAAACAAACAAGCTATGAAAGCTGATAAATGGCCTACATGATCTTGTTCATAATTCTCTCAAATAAATACATAAAGGGTCTGGGACAGTTCAGGGACAGAGGCTCAGTCCTCAGTGCCACAAAAATCAACTCATTAATTCAGTTCAATAACATTCTAACTGTAGAGGGGAGAACAGTGAGATATCGGGAGGATGCTCGGAGCAGGTGTTTCTGGGAGTGTGCAAACTGGTCCCGCTTTGTCTTCAGGTTGGACATACAGACAGATGCATTGACACCTGATGGAGGCTAAAACCCTTCTCCTTTGGCAACCTCGATGCTGTGGAAAGGGGCTCCCCACCTCTCTCATTCCTATGGGGTTTTTTTTAGGGCTTTTCCTGCATCATTTGGATTGATTATCGACTTACTCTTTTTCTAATTAGAAAATAGCAATTTTCTCAAGACTGAAATTCTTAATTGGAGAGATGTTCGTGATTGTGGGCCAGTGGCAAAAAGCGGCTACAGATAATATATATGATATTCCATATTTAAAATAGGGAGCTACAAGCATACCAGAGTCCAGCTTGACAGTCTCTCTTAAAACACTTGTTGCTGTTATATGACCCAGCAATTGCACCCCTGGGCATTTATCCCCGAGTGGTAATAAACCTACCCCTCCCCCAAGACCTGAACATGAACGCCCCCAGCAACACTGCTGGGAACAGCTAGAAGCAGCAGACATCCTTCAGTGGGTCATGATTCAGCAGAGGGTGAGGTTTCCATGCCATGGAACACTGCCCAGCCAGGGAAGGCACAAGCCACCAACACCCAATCTCTCAGGAGAGTTGTGCTGAGTGCAAAAAGCCACCCCCAAAGGTTACCATACCATGCCTTAGCTTCCTTAAGTAGATCAGTTGTTAAAAGGGCAAAAATACCACAATTGAGAACCTCATGGAGGCTGCTGTGGGTCCCGGACAGACTAGGGTAGACATGAAGGTATGTGTGGCAAAAGAAATGGGGGGGAGTGGGGCACAACTGGGGAGACCCTTGTGATGGAAGGTTATGTATCACATGAGGTCAATATCACTGGCCTAGCTGTGACATCTTGCTAGTTTTGTCAGGAAACTGAGTAAAGAACATTCCATGTCTTCTTTTAATTCTTTCTTTTTATGTATATGTGGGTGTGGTTGTACATATGTGTGTTCCCCAGTATGGTCATGCGTGGAGGCCAGAAGTAGACTTTGGGATGTCTCTCAGCTGTTTTACTATCATGCTTATTCGTGTGTGTGTGTATGTATGTATGTATGTGTGAGTGTGCATGTAGTATGTGTGTATGTAGACCTGAGTTACTGTCATGTCTCCCCTCTTTGTTCTTCACCGTATGTATTGAGGCAGTCTCTGACTGAAACCAGATCCCTCTCACCGTTTGTGCTAGTCCGACGAGCTTGCGCTGAACTCCCCGCGTCCGCCCCCACAACCATACATCTCCCAGGCACATCCCACCTGGGATTACAGACAGGCCTCCTTGCCCATCAGACATTTCATCCTTTCTGGGGATCTGAACCCCAGTCCTCACACTTGCCTGCTGAGTCATCAACCCAGCCTCCTCCACTTTATTTTTCGAGACAGAGTTTCTCACTTAACCTGGAGTCTGCTAGTCTGGGCTAGACTCTGCTGGTTGTCTGGTGTGCTCAGGAGCCTGCTGGTCTGGGTAGACTCTGCTGGTTGTCTGGTGTGCCCAGGAGCCTGCTGGTCTGGGCTAGACTCTGCTGGTTGGCTGGTGTGCCCAGGAACCTGCTGGTCTGGGCTCGCTGGTTGGCTGGTGTGCCCAGGAACCTGCTGGTCTGGGCTCGCTGGTTGGCTGGTATGCCCAGAAGCCTGCTGGTCTGGGTAGACTGCTGGTTGTCTGGTGTGCCCAGGATCCTCCTGTCTGCCCACCTCCCTACCCCACACCTTGAGGTTGTAGAGCACCACCACACCTGGCTTTTTATACAGGTCTGGGGACTCAGATTCAGGAAGTCCTGCTTGAGTGGCAGACACTTTACCCATGGAGTCATCTCTCCAGCCCCTGCCCTTATTATTTCTGACAAGGGCATACGAAACTACAGTAATTCAAAATTAAGATTTTTTTAAAAATAGAGACTGGGGTCGAGGAGTAGAATAAATGTTTTTATGAGCAAGGACTTGAGGCCAACTCCCAGCACCCCTTCAAAGTGGAGAACCCCACTTGGATGTGTGTGCATGGGAGGACGCGGGAAGACAGACCACAGACCTGAGAAGTCAGCCGCAGGATTGTAGCTCTGAAAAGATTGTTTTCTTCTCTTCCAGCCTCTTATAATTTGACTTGCTCCAACAAGCAGGTGTGACTTGGTGATTTCTTTAGATTCAGGAAGTGGCAAAAAAAAAATATAAATAAATAAAATAAGGGAAAGAGAAGCGTTGGCAGTGCTGCTCCCTCCAGAAAGGGCCAGTTCTGGATCTATGGGGACATTTTTTAAATCTGGTAGCAGGTCCTAGGAATGACATGGAGGCTGTTACTGGCCCACTGAGCCCCTGCCAGTCTCTCAACCCCTAGATGGTCCTGGGACCAACCTCTTCTGGTGGACCACCCCTTCCTTCCCCAATCCCTGTGTCTGTTCACAGACTCAATCGCGCAGGGACACATGAAGCAAAAGGCAGGTGACTCTGGGGCCAGCAGCAGTAAGTCTCCCTGGGTCGTTGCCATCGCCGAGAACCTCCTTGGTCATTTCCTTTGCCGGTGATTTTTCTCACATAGTTCCCAGGGCCTTGGAGGTGAGAGCTGAGGTGATTGCCACTGTGTGGGTGGGAAAACGCGAGGTTAACTGTAATCCCGCAGAAAACACTGTGAAAGTACATCCCACCTAAGATGCCGCCTCTGAGATCCTTAGTCTGTCCTCTGCACCTCGGATCTGGGGTCCCCGGCAACAGGGCCGCAGCAGTGCTCACGGGTCTTTGGAGCGGCAGCTGAAGGGAAACAGAGGGACAGCTTGGTGTTGGCCAGCTGGCCAGCAGCTCATTTCGTAGCCAGGTAGGAAAATGGCATGCTCCCGGCTCAGCAGGGGGACCTTAGTTGGACGCAGGGGAAGACAGATGTGCGTCTGGCACACACCCAGCCAGCCTCCAGAACCACTCCCACCCACTGTGAGGTCGGGCTGGGCAGCTAGAGGCCAGCAGGACGCTTGGCAGCAGCTGCGAGAAAGACACAGGCTACAGCTGGAAATAGACCAGCTCTGACCAGTTACGGCAGGGGTGAAGGGGCACGGGCAGGGGCGGGGGGGGGGGGGGGG
>NW_026068028.1:1624781-1768951 GCF_014885135.2 Alexandromys fortis | reverse complement strand
CGTCTGACTAGGCAGAGGAGTTGGCAGGCAGGCACGAAGTGACATGACTCCGCGCACCCCCGCCCCACCCACCCACCCCCACCCCCACCCCCACCCCCACCCCCACCCCCGGCCATGTGACTCCCTCTCTGCCGGTGTGTTTAGTGGTGGGCATTCCCCCACTACAGGACAGCAGAGGATTAGGAGAAAATGGATGGAAGATTCTGGAAGGGAGAACCGTCCCATCCTCCCACAGTTACTGAACAAATCAGGAATCCTGCTCTTCCAGCCTTTTAGCCCTTCTGGAAGTTTCTTGGCTCTCTACCATCAATCAGATCGAGGGGGTGGAGTCTCGATACCATCCTTGCATTGGTATAAGGAATTCGTACCATACTTAATAAGAACCAGGCGACCTTTGCCTTTATGAGTCTTGCTGTGCCTGAAAGGCCCTCTGCCCATTCGTCAGAAATAAATTCCTGGTCATTTTTCAAGCTGCAGTTCTAGAATCCCCTTAGTTCTGGGGATCTCACCTGCTGATTGGAGCCTTTTTGTCTGGACACTGACTAGTGGCGTGTCGTTTCCTTCTTGATGATGTCTAGTCTTAAGCATAAGTGATACGGTTGTGATTGCGGTTCATCTCAGTGTGTATCTGTGTCCCCACAGGGCACTCAGCAGTGGGGACTCCAGATCCGACTTCTCTTCCCTCTGCCCCTGTGACCCACCCAAAGCTTCCATGTCTGGAATGAATGGTGTGCGAACCCACAGGACACTCACGGCCTGTGTCTGCCCTTGTTTCTTCCAGGCATCTATAAAGGACACTGCTTCCGGATCAACCACTTCCCAGAGGACAACGATTACGACCATGACAGCTCAGAGTACCTCCTCCGTGAGTGCCAAGTACCCCAGCAGCTTTGTATCAGGAGGGGAGAGGAAGGGAGGGGCTAGAGAGGTGAGCCCTGTGGGACTCCGCCCCAGTTCTTTACCCTGGGGAAGTCCTGAGCTCAGAGGGTGGGGTTGAGCTTAGCGGTGCCCTGATGTGTGGATGCCCTGAGTGTGGGTGGGTACAGTTGGTCAAGGCCCCAGACACAGTGAAGCCCAAGCAGTTGGGTGCAGCTTCAAGGGACCACTGGTGGAGCAACTGAAGTTAAAGACAAGAACTTCCTGGGGATGTATCTCAGTTGGCAGAGTGCTTGCCTAGCCCATACAGAGCTCTGGGCTCCATCCCCAGCACCGTTAAAACCCAGCTTGGTGGCACGTGCTGTAATCTCAGTAGTTGGGAAGTGTGGAGGATCAGGAATTTGAGGGCATCCTCTGCTGTGTAGTAAGTTTGGGGCCAGGCTGGGTTAAATGAGCCCCTGTCTCCAGTTTTGTTTTTTTAAAATGGGGCTAGAGAGATGGCTCGGTGGTTAAGAGCGCTGTCTGCTCTTCCAGAGAGCCCAGATTCCATTCCCAGATCCCCAGGCAGCTCACACCTGTCTGTAACTACGGTTTCAGGGCATCTGACACCCTCACACCAATGAACATAAAATAAAGTTAAAATTGAGAGAGAGGGAGAGAGGGGGAGGGAGGGAAAGAGAAGATACAAGCTCTCTGCGCCCAGTGTGATTGTTCACACCAATAATACCAGCACTCAAGAGGTAGAGGCAGGAGGATCAGGAGACCAAGGTCCTCTTCTGCTGTGTAGTGAATCTGAGGCCACCCTGAGCCTTAGGAGTCCCAGTCTTGACAAAGTTCTGCCCAGACCACAGCTTCCTGAGGGGTGGAACATCAGAAGCACACTATGTAGGGATGAACTCACCAGCCAAGACAGCTTCCTGGGGTGCCAGGAATCCCAGAGTTGGTGATGGAGGTGGCAGGGTATCCCAGAGTTGGTGATGGAGGTGGCAGGGTACCCCAGAGTTGGTGATGGAGGTTGCAGGGTACCCCAGAGTTGGTGATGGAGGTGGCAGGGTATCTAGAGTTGGTGATGGAGGTGGCAGGGTACCCCAGAGTTGGTGATGGAGATGGCAGGGAACCCCCTGACAGGTGTCCCTGAGTCCCTTCGACCCTGACTAATACAGCCAATGACTCTGCCTATGGGCTGCCCTTAAGCCTTGCTCCCATCTGGTCCCGTGGCTGAGTGCTGCCTCCCAGGTGCTATCCACAGCCCGTGCTGGACTCCAGAGGATAAACTGCCCCTGCTCCTGCAGTCTGCCCAGAGTTCATCCTTGGGCCTCTAAACACACACACACACACACACACACACATACACACACACACACACAGAGAGAGGGGGGGGGCAGGAAGCCACAGCCAGAGGGGCTAGAAGTGGATGCTAGAATTTGTGTCCCTCCTCCTTCCCCATCAGCCAAAAGACACAAAGAGCTGCTTCTCGCAGCTCCCCTGGGGCTCGGGGCCCAGCCTCACACATGGAGAATCGATACCAGTGTGTCCTCAGAGAGAGCACAGTTCACTGTGCACCTGATTATGGGTATTTTTTCCCCTACAAGAAAGGATTTGGATTATGAGTCATCTGATGAAATAGAACAGTGTGCCGTTCCCATGGAGCCAAGGCCGTGCCAGGCTGCTCCAGCCAGGCCCAGAACCTGAAATAATACCCACCTCCCATATCTTCTCCTCTGTTGCCCTCCTGCTCTCTGATATTGCATATTAGGGGCTCCCACTCGACCAGGTAGGTGGGATCCCCTTAGAGTGGCCATGGATCATCGTGGAGGTTGCACGGTATGCAACACAAGGCTTGCTAGTTGCATGAATTATGGGTGAGTGACATCCTTCCAGTTCTGCAAGGCAGAGCACGTGAAAGGGAGCTGGAAGGATGGGCTTGAGTGGCAAGAGCTGTGACCTTTAGGGAAGAATGTGGCAGCTTCTTTGTTTTGCAGTTTGGCCAGAGAGAAGCCTTGGGAATAATTCCGATCAGTGGCACTGTCCTCCAAAAGCCAGAGTTGGAAGCCTCGTGGTTTGGTCCACACAGTCAGCCTCCTGGGGTCCAGGATGGGACAGAGAGGGACAGAGTTAGGGTCTTGAGTCACACAAGCCATGTGACCAAAGCTTTGGCCCTGATGCTACAGGTCCTCCTGCCAGCAGTGTCCCCTGGGTACCCAGAGGACTGGGAGTGCCTCAGAGGGATAGTATCAGTGTGACAGTTGTCTCTCCTACAAAGGACGTGTTCTCAAATGTATCAGATCCCCAAGGAAACCTGCTGGTATGTAACAAGCCCAGAGGTACCCAGGGAAAGATGACAGATGGCCCCTGGGCCTGCAGGCTTTGGCTATTGGAGAGTTTGGGGGCAGAGGTGAGTTTTTAATAAGCTAGTGTGTGCCCGTTCAGTGGCTGTGGAGCTAGGGACACTTGGCCCTGAAAACTGATTTCCACATTCCCCCAGAACACAGGGCAACCTGGAGCCAGCTGCATACGCAACTCTGAGACCTGTGAAGGTCGTAGTCTCTGTAGCCACGGGGCCTGTGGCTCCCAGGCTGCCCTGATTCTCAGTGTTCAACCTTCTGGTTTCTGTCCAGGCTGTTATCTCCAAACTGTGGAGAAGCCCGGGAGAGTGGTCTCTGGGGGCTCGTATGGTGATCTCACTTATTTCTTCATTCATTTGACAGAAAGTGTGACTCTATCACGTGCCTGTCACCATCCCGAGCAAGTGGGTGCAGTTGGCATGGAAATAGCTCCGCCCTCCAGGTGCTGGTCTGGTGGCAGAGCACAGTAGTTTGGAGAGCCCGGAAGGTTCTGTGGCATGGGAAGGCCCCGGAGACAGCAGCAGCCCAGTAGGCCCAGAGGCTAGACGGCTCTCACTCTACCTTAGAAAATTCAAGAATCAAGTCAACCCTGGCCCTCAAGTTCCTAAGCCTCCCAGAGAAGCATGCATTTTGAGTTGCATTTTTGTCGCTGGGTTTCTGGGGACCTCTGAGCATTGCACACTCATAGCATGGGGGAGTCACCACCTCTTACCCTACGTAGTATCTTCCTCGGGTGTGTCTTGTCCCCACGGTCCAGTCCCTGCCTGTCTTGCCCGAGACCTGGCACCTCCCTCCTAGGTTCAGGATTCCCAGCTAGATGGGGGGATGTCTGTGCCAAGCCTCAGCACAGGTGTCGAGACAGCTGTGAGTCCACAATGACACCTAGAGTAAGTTATAAGATAGTGTCCATCCTGCCCATCCTCCAGACAGACAAACATCATCCCCGTCCATCCTCCAGACAGATATATATCATCCATGTAGCTTGATGTGGTCACGTGGTGTGGCTGGCTCTAGCCTTTCATCCCTCAGACACATCTTCGACAAGACACTCAAGTATCCGAGTCTTGTGGCAAGGGATAGGTGGTTGCAGGACTCACCTGGATGGAGGGCTCTGAGGCACAGGCCTCCAGTGTCTTTGAAGGAACTGGAGTCCCCTTTTCTCTGGACCATCTGACTGGTCTTCAGAAGGTAGGGCAGGGTCTTGACCTGAGTCTGGCCGTCTCAGTCTCAGCTCAGAGGCATGTTTCCGAAGCACACCCAAAGCCGCCTCCCAGAGCCTGCAAGTGCAGGAAAGCTAAGAGGAGTGGGGGAGGAAGCGCTGGCGAGAGGAGTCTCATTTAATGCCCCCACACAATCCCTTCTCTGTGGAACAAGGGCTCACACTGTGTCACACAGAAAGGAGACAAACACCGCCTTCAGAGGCTGCGAGGCCCCAAGCCAGTCAGCTGGCTCAGGAGGGGCACCCACCCGCACTTCCTGACTCACGGTCCTCCGCTGGTGCCACCAAGGCCCACACAACTGAATTTCTCTAGAGCTGGGAGGACACAGAGAAGGCCGAGCTCTGAGCATCCCCCATGTCTTTGTCCTCTTCCTCTGACCCCCTTGCCATCCACCCAGATGCTCAGGGTGGAGACCGGAAGCCTGCCCTGTGCTCCGGTGGGCATTCACTTCCGAAAGGGCTGTAGCAAACCGTCATGAACCATGCGGCTGATTGACTTCCAGAGACTGACTCCTGGGTGACAACTGGAAGTCAAAAAGGGGACACACTGCCAGGCCCCTGCCCCTCTACATGCTCAGGGAGTGAGACTCTTTCCCTGACACTTCTGCAGTTTGGGAGCATTGGAATTTCTTGACCTTGTCACCATCCTCTGACTTCATCCTCAAAGCCTTCCCCACTGTCTTAGAAAGATGCTTATCCCTGGACTCAAGGACAACTTGGTCCATTCAGGACGGTCTCATCTTAACACATATGTAATACCTTTTCCCACAGGAAGCCGCATTCACTAGGTGAGGGCACAGTCAGCCCTTCCAGCGTGGTATCACCACTGTGGCCAAGTTATGAAAAAGTGAACCCAGGTGGTCATGGAAGTTCCCTGACCCTGCCCCCACCCCCACCGTGCTGGTCAAGGGTAGAACAAGGATTCAGACATGGTTCTGTTGACCCACGTGGTAGACCACGTCTCACCGCATCCTGCTGTCTCTTCCGTGACTCACGCGAGTTGTGAAGTTGTACATCTTCATCTGTAGACACAGCGGTGATTTGCTGAACAGAACCAGTCACTTAGGAAGTGCGTGCAGCAGCCAGCCCTGTGCTGGTCGCCTCACAGAGACAAAACCAACCACAGCACAGTGGCCCCCGCTAATTCACGGTCTAAATCTGTGAGATTTCGGTCCTTATTCGTGGTTTTGCTTTGTGGAATTTTAGTCAGCAGCAATTCAAACTTATGAAACGGAAAATGCCAGAAATAAAGAGCCCATAGGTTCCTCAAGTCACTTTTATTACAGCGTAGTGTTGCAGTGGCTCTGTTTTATCATTAGCTCCCACCAGTCACTTTCTATGTTTGATTTGCCAATTAAATTTTATCATGGTGGGCTGGCAAGGTGGCTCCAGGTAGAGGTGTTTGCTATGTGTGCAAGCCTGGTGACCTCTGAGTTCAAACGCAAAACCCCACATAAAGACAGAAGGAGAGAACTGAGTCCCCAGAGTTGCCCTCTGACCTCCACACATGGGCGGTGACACATGCATGCATGCACAATAATAATAAATGAAAATGTAAACATGTTGATTTTACCATGGGTATGTTGTATAGGAAACACAGCGTCCTTCTCCGATTTGGTATTTGGAATGTGCCCCCTTAGAGATGAGGAGACACTGAGTTACTAAAACAATGTTTCACGAGTAGGGAAAGTGAGTTTTTGAAGAGTAGAGGAATTTATCTAAGGACACACAGCATGTCACACAGCAGGACAGACACCCAGTCCCATTCAGTGTGCTAAAGCCTGTTCCGCTGACTGTTGATCCAAGCTGGCTCTTGGGCACGTTACTTCCCAGCCTTCTAATGCAGCTATGGTACGTTCAGGAGAGAACTCGGTGGGCTGTGAGCTGTCGCGTGAATGTCCCTGCCATCTAGAACATTAGTGACTGTTACTGTGGCCTCTCCAGTGCCAGTGAGGGAAACTCCAGTCCCTCTCATCTGAAAGCAATATGAGAAAGAGGCCCAGGTGTGACTGCTGGTCTCGTGGCTTCTGGAAGAGTCAACGGCCAACCTAGAGCCATCATTTGCCTAGGTCCAGCAGCAGGACCACTGGGAGAAACACCCGTGGCCATGGCAGAGAGGATGGCTGGACTCACGGCCCTCTCTGTTTTGTTCCTATCCTGGCCTAGGCATCGTGCGAGCCTCCAGTGTCTTTCCCATCCTCAGCACCATCCTGCTCCTGCTTGGAGGGCTCTGCATCGGCGCTGGGAGGATCTACAGCCGCAAGAACAATATTGTCCTCAGTGCAGGCATCCTCTTTGTGGCTGCAGGTAAGTCGGGCTACCCCTATGGGACCGGAGATGCAGCCATGGTAGTGTACCTGAGCATGTGGTCTTCACTGCCAGGAGTGTGCATCCCGGTAGAAGGGCAGTCTGAAGTCAGGGCATGGTTAACTTTAAGAGGACAGATGTGTAAGACTGAGGCAAGGGATGGGGAGCGACTGCTTAATGGGGTTTCCTTTGGAGGAGATGACGGTCTTACAAACAGGGGTTCACCCATTGTGAAGGGTTGCACACATTGTAAGTACACTAAATGCCCCTGGACCGTGTCCTTCAGAAAGGTTAATTGGATAGTATGTGAATTTCACCTCATCTCGGAAAGGTGGGTATGCAAAGTTCAACCAAGGTACTGGGCTTGGCTGCTTTCCAAACCTATAAGAGGGTTGGGAGCTGGCTGAGTTGGATCGTCGGGAAAGAACATGGAGACTCCTGGGATGCCAAGTCCCAAGGAAGTTTGCCATGTAAAGCCAGGGTGAAGGACTAGAATAGGAAGGACAGAATAACATCCGTTTACTTAGCATAGGATTCTGTTGGCTGTTGCAGGCTAGTTAGAGATGGATTGGGGAGTAGGTGGGCTGTAGGTAAAGGCTGTGTTACCCTGAGGGACATGGTCATCCCAGATTTCAGGTGCAGCTGAGAAGTGTAGAACTTACCTCTCACGGGACTTAGCTGCCAAGATGGCTATGGTGGTGCACAGCTCTGATCCCAGCTGGGAAGTGGAGGCAAAAGAATCAGGAGTTCTGACTGAGGAAGACAGCTCTGTGGTTAAGAGCACTGGCTGTACTTGCCGAGGAGTGGAGTACGGTGCCCAGCACACGCGTGGTGGCTCACAGGCATCTCTAACTCCTCTTCCGGAGGATCTGATGCCCTCTTCTGGCCTTTGCAGGCAGACACGTGGTGTGTGCAAAACACCAATGCACATACACAGAAAATAATTTTTTTTAATGGGGATGAGGAATTCAAAGCCAGCCTCGGCTACTTAAGGGAGGTCTGAGCCAGCCTGGGTTACATGAGACCCAATCAAAAGGAAAGAGAGGAAGGAGAAAAGGAAGGAGGGAGGGGAGAAAAGAGTGTGAAAAGAAGAAAAATTAGTTACCAAGCCAGGTATCGTGGTGCATGCCTGTAATGCCAGCACTTGGGAGGTGAAGAATTAATTTGAAGTTCAAGGTCTTCCTTGGTTACTTAAGTTCAGGACAAGCCTGGGCTACATAGTTTCTTTCTCAAAAAAATAAATTACCATAATAAATATCATGGAGAAGACTGGCCACCATCCCACCTTCGGGGGCCTGTTCTCTGCCCTGTCATTACTGCTGTGAGTCTGACCTCTGGTCTCTCCTGCCCGCTTCCCTTTCAGGCCTCAGTAATATCATTGGCATCATCGTCTACATCTCCAGCAACACAGGAGACCCCAGTGACAAGCGCGACGAAGACAAGAAGAACCATTACAACTACGGCTGGTCTTTTTACTTTGGAGCCCTGTCGTTTATTGTGGCGGAGACCGTGGGTGTCCTGGCTGTAAACATTTACATTGAGAAAAATAAAGAGTTGAGGTTTAAAACCAAGCGGGAATTCCTTAAGCCCTCCTCCTCCTCACCATACGCCAGGATGCCGAGCTACAGGTACCGGCGACGGCGGTCCAGGTCCAGCTCACGGTCCACCGAGGCCTCGCCTTCCAGGGATGCGTCTCCCGTGGGCCTGAAGATCACCGGGGCCATTCCCATGGGTGAGCTGTCCATGTACACGCTGTCCAGGGAGCCCCTCAAAGTAACCACAGCTGCCAGTTACACCCCGGACCAGGATGCTGGCTTCCTCCAGATGCACGACTTCTTCCCACAGGACCTAAAAGAGGGTTTCCACGTTAGCATGCTGAACCGGAGGACGACTCCCGTGTGACCCGCCCACCCGTCTCAGCGCCGGCCTCCCCCAGAGCAGCTGTTTGTGTGACACACAACAGGGTGACCCTTAAGATTATAGACAGTGAACTGGAGCTGAGGGCAGCCCTCCCTGGCTTCCAGAAGATGCCATGGGCTGGCTTAGAGTGAAGGAAGCCTAGATACCAGAATCAGGGCTCAGGTAGAAACTGAAGGCTAACTTTCTCCCACGACAGGATGTATTGCTGCCCTCTGAAATTTCCCAGGAGGCCCAAGAATTTTCCAGAAGCTGCATCGACCTGCCTCTTGGAAACCAGGAAACCTGTCAGGCCTGAAGAAGATGTCAGACCCCCTCCCCTTCCCTGGGCGCTGGGCCACAGGAAGGCTTCTTCCAGAACTGGGACCACTGAGCCCCCGTCAGCTACTTCCCACTCAGACATTCCTGTGTCCTGGAGCCTGGAATGAGCCGAGGCTTGCTCCATTTCCCTCTGTGTCTCCCTCTTGCTTCTGTCCAGCGCCCTGGTGGAGCCTGTGGTTGAAAATGTCATCCGTCCTAAAGAGAAAGCTCTGTGGCTAACTGGTGCTTCAGCCTTGAGCTGTCCTGCAGCCGGCTTCTCTCCACCTCAGGAGACCGGGAATCTGGGGTAAAGGCAGAGGCTCTGCCGGCTTTCCTGCCCGTGTCTGGAAGTTCCTGCCAAGCTCAGAATAGGCAAGACCTACTCACTAAACTTGGAGATCTGGAGGATTCCACGGGTCCTCTAGCTGCGTCTCTCCCCCACTTGCCTGAGGAACCACTCCGACCCCTGAGGGGAGGTGGGGCCATTCCCACCTCCAGACTGGTGTTCCACGACAGATGTATGAACTTTGGTACAAGAAAGGGGAACCTGAGGGTGAGCAGAGACAAAGAAGAACAAAGAAAGAGCACCCATTTGCAGGTGATTCTGAATCGTGACACACTGAAAAACAGCAGCAGGAGAACACGCTGCGGGCAACTCCTCATCCTCAAAAGTAGCAATGGCATCGCCCCCAACTGCTGTCTTCATAATTTATTCCGCCGACACATGAAGGACTCTGTGGACATTTGACTCCAGGGGCCGTCCTGGGCTTTCTAACTTTGCCTGAATCTAAGGATGAGTTCTGTGTTTTGCAGTTTGTCCAACCGTTCCCCCTTTCCCTCTTGAGGTGAGCAAAAACCATGTGAGTTGTGTTCAGATTAGAGAGAACTCTCCCGGAAGTGGAACTCACCCCCTTTTCTATAACACACGTGCTTTCTAAGGATCAATTGTTTCTTACTTTTTGAGACTTCTTAATCCAATCTTGAACAGTCATCTGTGACCCCAGTAACTGTCTCACTTAGAAGTGACAAGCCAATTCTTACCTCAGTCACCTGCTCATGGAGCCCCCTAGGCTGACACCGAGTTCAGACCCAGGTCAATTTGTCCTTCCCTGCCTGCCCTCCATTGCCCCCACCACCCCGAAGGGAGACATCTCATGTCATAGCCGCAGCCAGCTGTCCAGGAGCTGGGGAGCTAAGATGAGAGCGTGTTAAGTATTTGCTCACAACCATCCCTTCCTGGCCAGGTGGGCTCCTCAGCAGTGAGCGCCAGTGTCAGGGTGTGTGGTCTGTCCCCACCCACCTCCCCAGCCACCCACCTCCCCTCTACCACCGCGGTAGCATCTCTTGAGGCTGAAGGAAGCCCTGACCCCCAGGGAGACACGAGACCTGTCTCATGTCTCTTCTGGACATAGAGCAGCCTATGGTAACTTCCACACAAGCTACCTTCCCACCTGTGGTCCCAGGAGTTTCCACAATTCCACGTAAGAAAACTGTGTTCCGATGAATCCTACCTCTTGTCCAGTCCCAGGCAGAGTACACAGGCTCACTCCAGGGACCAAGAAAGAGCTAGAAGGAAAAGGAAGAAGGGACAGGGGCAGGGGGGAAGGGGCTAGAACACGGAGAAAAACCTCAAGTGTTCCAGCCCCCCGGCCTTTCTCCCACTGACTGTTGGCCTCACTCTGGGGACCCTGGTCACCAGCTTGCTCTCACTGTGGGACAAGGGGAGTGGAGCTGGGCCCCACTGCTGACAGGCTCAGATCTGGCTCCCTCTCTGAAGGGACATGAGGCCTGAGCCCATCTTCCCACCCTTCCTCATTCCTGACCCCTCCCCTGTGTGTCTCACCAGTTAAGCCCCTGTGATCCTGTACCCACCAATGGTTTGCGGTTGTTAGTTCTGTCTCTCTCTCTCTCTCTCTCTCTTTTTTTAATTAAATAAAAACATTTTTAAAATGTTCTACTTTTGATATGGTAGGTGGGTGGGGTACTCCCCTGGGGTCCTTATGGGTGTCTAGTATCCCAGGTGTAGGAATTGTGGGGGACATCCACAAGAAGGAGAGTGACAGGGTGAGGGCAGACACCATGTGGACAAGACCGGCTTCTCTGGCTTGACTCTGAGGACCAGGCTAGGCTGTGACCTCTGGAGAAGGTACCACCAAGACGCCTTTCCATGGATAAGCTGGGAGCAGCTGAGCAAGTCACTGGTGAGACTTGAAAAAAGCCTAAACTCCCCGAGCCATGGGAACTAGAGGCTCGGCATAACCAGAGACACATTTTCTGAGGAACCTTTCTAAGGCAGGAAGAAAGAGGACTAAGTAACCAGGACAGTGAGTTTAGACAGGCTGAGGCCGAGGTGTGGGAACAACAGGCCCCATGCTCCTAGCTTGGTGCCTTTCCCTGGGATCCAGGATGCGATGGGTCTTCTTGAAGGAGACACTGCCTGAGACAAGAGGCCAGTAGGCTTCCCTTTGCTGTTAGACTAGACCCCCGAAACCCAGTCAACTGGGCAGACAACTGCCACTGCCCCTGGCACAGGATAGGGACAAGGTAAGAGAGGGAGAGAAAGGGCTAGAGTGACCCATCCCACCAAGCTGTACTTAGCAGATTGTACAGGCCCAGCAACAGCTGCTATGGCTCTCCAGCTTCCCCCCTGTGCAGCCTTTGCTGGATATTGGAGGCGTGACCTCCCTTATCTTACCCACCCTATGGGGACCTTCCCACCTCATGCCACCATCCTTGTCTTGCAGGACTGCGATCTGGAATTTTCTTCCCAAGGGTGATGGGCTCACATGGTCTCTGGTCTCTCAGAAACCAAACTTTTCTGGCTCCTTCGAAGGCCTCTTACAGTCTGGTCCCAGGGAAGGGCACTAAGCTAGGAAGCCAAGAACTGTTGGCCCAATATGTCTGCCTTCTCCCAGCCTGTCTGAACTCGGTGTTATATTTCTTAACATGTCCCCGGGTATGCTGAGCCACCAGGACCGCCTGGAGAGTTCAGGTTTTTGCCGGGTCCCACCAGTGACCATGCTGTGCACCCGCTGTGCCCCTAGCCTGGAGCCAGTTCTGCCTGGAGTTAGCACCTTGTGCCAAAACGCCCATGTCTACTGTTTATTCTTAGCCTGAAGGAAACCCTGGCTCAGCAGAAGCTGTCCAGCCATCCTGGGCAGACTCTCGTGCCAGGCCGCATTTAGGGACTTGCCACTACTTCCTGCAGTCACATGGTCACGTGTTTAGTTCAGCTAAAATTGCTGCCTCCATAACTTGCAGAGCTGGGTCTATTAGAACCAACACAGAAATCAGTGTATTCCCTAATGCAATAAGCTCCAGGGCTGGACGTGGGGGAATGGCTCAGTTAGTAAAGCACTTGCTTTGCAAGCGTGAGGACCTGAGTTCAATTCCCAGAACCCACTTAAAAAAAAAAAAAGCCAAACAACTCAAGCCTAAGGTAATGGGCACTGACAATCCCAGTATTGAGAAGGCAGAGACAGGAGGATCTCTGGTACTCTCTGGCTGATCAGATGACCTCCAAGGTCAATGAGAGACCATGCCTCAAAGGAGAAAAAAAGACAGGGTCCCTGCGGATGGTCTCCATACATATGTGCACACATGTGAACTACCTCACCCAGACATTTATGTAAACGTTCCTAGCCTAGCCATAGGCCAGCTCAGTAGCCACCATTCTAGCCTTCACTGTGTTATTTAAGAGTAGGCCAGCTACATGCTCAGCAGCCCCAAGTGTAAATGCTGAAGACGAAAGACCTTCATTTCTCATGTTAGGTGCACCTAGGAAGTGTGAGGCAGCCCTGGTCTATGCTCTCAATGCAATGCAGACACTCAGAGGCCCAGGCTGTGGAGGTTCTGCTGTGGCAAGTGGAAGGTGAGCGTGGATGATTTTGATTTTATTGGACCAGGAAATTGTGACCGGCTATCCACACACCATAGGCTGGAACTCAATCCTATCTGTGCATCCAAGAGAAAGAAGGTAGGTGTTACACTGAGGGCTATTGCTGTGAATAGACTCCATGACCGCAGCAACTCTTTCTTCTTTTCTATTTTTTTTCTTTCTCTTTTACTTTTTGATTTTTGGAGAATGGAGTTCTCTGTGTAGTCCCGACTGTCCTGGAATTCACTCTGTAAACCAGGCTGGCCTCAGAATCAAGGCATCTGTCTGCCTCTGCTTCCCGCGTGCTGGGATTAAAGACATGTCCCACCACTGCCTAGCACTCTTACAAGGAAAACATTTAGTTGGGGCTTGCCTACCATTTCAGAGGTGCAGCCCATTGTCAGGGTGGGAAGCATGGCAGTATGCAGACAGACACGGTGCTAGAGAGGTGACCAAGAGTTCTGCATCTGGATCAGCAGGCGGCAAGAAGAGAGACAGTGGGCTTGGCTTGAGCATCTGAAACCTCAGAGCCCAGTCCCAGTGGCACACTTCCTCCAACAAGGCCACACCTCTAATAATGCCAGTCTCTGAGTCTACGGGGACCATTTTCATTCAAACCACTACAGTAGGAATGTAATCTGTAGAGGAGAAAAGAGTTTGGGGGACAGCTGACAAGTCTCAGGGAGTGCTGGACAATTCTGGTACCTCTCTCTTCTGCCCTCCTACTCCCAAACTTTCTGAGGCATGTTCACCTAAAAGTAAAATCTTCATGATAGTCCCAACACCCATGTGTCCAGAGCCCTCCTTGGGATCCTTCATGGCATCTGGGCTCATTACTCTAGATGTCCTTTGTATAAAATGGGCCTGCGTCACTCTCTTCCCAAGTGAGGAATAGGTTTGAGCTCATGCTGTTATCCCCCAAGAGCACAACACCATTTAACACGTGACCAGCAGGTCTGGCCTGGCCTCATCCCACCTGCTCATCATAGAAGAACCGAGTTCAAAGGTGGAGAATGTGTGGATGAAATAAAGGAAGGCACCCTTTTCAATTTCATAACCATTAAAAGGAGACACATGACCTGCCCAATGGGAGAAGAGATTTTTGCACTGTAGGGGATACTTGCCAATGTCTGGAGACAGTTCTGCTTGAAGCAGCTGTAGTTGGGTCTTCTGGGAGCCGCCGAGGAAGGTTCTAAATCTTGTACAGTGCCCAGAATTAGCCTCTCCGCCCTCAGAATGGTCTGTTTCAAACATCAGTAAACTCAAGGCCAAGTGCCCCCACGCAAGCCTGACTTCAGGGCAGAAATCCAAGGCACAGAAAGGGGTGGTCACTTGTGCAAGATCACACAGCAGCTTTGGGGTACATGTGTCTAGACTATGAGCATAAAACACTTTTTTATCTGAGTAGTGGCGGTGTGCGCCTTTAATTCCAGCACTCTAGAGGCAGAGGCTGGTAGATCTCTGTGAGTCCAAGGCCAGACTGGTCTACGGTTTACAAAGTAAGATCCAGAACAGTCAGGACTGTTACACAGAGAAACCCTGTCAAAAAAAAAAAAAAACCAACAACCAAAAAAAAAGTTTTTTTCTCCACGTCCCTTTTTCCTTCCGTGTTAGGATTTTTGCATCATTATTGACCCACACATTTCCAAAATAGAAATTGGAGGTTGAGGAAGGACATGGGAAAATGGCCCACTGGGGGTTAGGAGAACTGAACAAGCCCCGAAGCGTGGCCCAGTGCGACATACAGGCACACAGCACGGTGGTGTCTTCTTCCTCAGCTCACATCCAGTAGCTACAGTGATGTGGCCAAAGGCCAGGAAAGAATCCAATAAAACTTCAGTTCCTCCTGCCTTCCTCCTAGGGCAGCCGCAGTGAGCAGTCAGCCTATCACAGCTCTGTATCCCCCATCCAAAGAAGATGATGTCACCAGGATCTTTGAGAGAATGAATTGGATTTTTAATAAGGAAATGCTTTAAAATACCCAGTTTAAACACTTCATCTGAGGGTCTGGAGAGTTGGCTCAGTGGTTAAGAATATTTACTGGTGTTGTTGAGGACCTGAGTTCACTTCCCAGCAACCATGTCAGAGTTCACAACCTGTAATTCCAGCTCCAGGGGATAGGACGCCTCTAGTCTCTGCAAGCTCCTGCACTCACGAACACATACCCACATACAGACACAAACATCTACACATAATTAAATGAATAAACCAAATCGATTTTTTAAAGACTGCATTTGAATGCTCAAGAGTATTCACTGAGGGGGCTGAAGAGATGGCTCAGTTGTTAAGAGCACTGACTGGTCTTCCAAAGGAACTGGGTTCAAATCCTGGCAAGCGCACAGCAGTCCACAACTGTCTATGGTTCCAGGGATAGACACCTTCACACAGACACATTCAGACAAAACGCCAATGCAATAAAATAATAATAAATAAATGAATAAACAAATAAATAAATATAAATGAATAGAGTATTTGCTGACAACTCTCAAGGAGTTTCCAATGTTGGAATGTTCTAGAACAGCTCTCGAGGGGGACAGTCTGAAGACCAGACCTGCCCATGTATACTGCTCGTAGTATGCCTGCATCCTGTTGAGTCCTCCTGTGGCCAATTCCACTAACAACCACTTCCTGCACCTTTCACGTCCCCCAGACTTTTGGGTAGTAGTGCTTAGGGTGCTTGTAGGCCCTATCCTGCAACCTCTATTACCCCATGGGGAAATGTCTGGCTTCATAAAGCTCACACACAGGACTGAAAAAGCCCAGTAGTGCCAGAAGCCTAGCTGTACCAATAGAGTACTTTTGCCAATGGCTCACCGAAGTGAAGCCGCTGGAGCGGGTTTCACGGGAGGGAGGAGAGCCCAGAATAAGCCCCTTGACTTTGGATCCCTGCTGCAGGTACCAGATACCACACCTGGCTGCCCAGCTCCCAAGATGAGAGGCGTGAAGTAGGGGAGGGGGACCTTGGAGTCCAGAGGGCAGATGAGAAGATAGTCTCGGTGGAAATATTTTTAAACTTGCAGCTTTCAACAAAACTGCAGAAGCAACCTCAGAAGCTGAAGCCTGCAGTCCAGGAGAGTTGCCACCGTGTGCTTAAGCTTGCAAGGGAGGTGCTTGTCCTTCCTAGCCTTTGTCCCCTGATAAGCATTCTAGGGGACAGCCTCCTGTGGGACACCCAGAACCTACAAATAAAATTGCAACAGCCAAGTCCCTCTAAAAAAAATAAAATAAAATAAAATAAAACACATCTTCAAAATTCTATGGTCAATACCTTTATCTTTAAAATATAAAATGTTATAAGGGATTGTCCATCGACAGACCTGAGTTCTTGGAACCCCAAACCCATGTGAAAAACTAAGGCATGGCAGCAGCAGATATCTGGGACCCCAGGGCTGAGATGGGCTGAGGCAGGTAGATCTGTGGCTTGACAGCCAGCCAACCAGTCTGGCTACATCAGTGAGCGCCAAGCAGTGAGAGCCCTTGTCTCAAACAGAGATGGAGAGCAATAGAGAAGACACTCAGGACTGACCTCTGGTTTCTGCATACATGCACATGTGCACATATGTGTGCACACACATGCGTACACATATGTGGAGAGAGAGAGGGAGAGAGAGAGAAAGGAAAAGAGAGATTTTGGTTTTTTGAGACAGGGTTTCTCTGTGTAGTAGCTTTGGCTGTCCTGGAACTCTCTGTAGACCAAGCTGACCTCCAACTCACAGAGATCTGCCTGCTTCTGCCTCCTGAGTGCTGGGGTTAAAGATATGATCACTCCCACCCAGTTGAGAGAGAGAAAAATTTAAAGCGTCAGTCAAAAGTCCTTCTACCCAAGAATAAAAAGCAGTTAACAGCTCAACACCCCTAAAAGGAGGCGGGGGAGCTGCGGCTTCAGGTGTTGTCTCTGATTTTGACCATGACATTCTTGCTACGGCATTTTTTAAAAACAAGTTCCCATGTTCCCCTGACTGGCCTGGAACCTTACAGTGTAACTGTAGCTGAGGATAACTTCAAACTTCTGATCCCCCTGCCTCCACCTCTCAGGTGTTGGCCTTACAGGTATATACCACCACTTCCAGTTTATATAATGCGGGGGGGGGGGGGTGGAATTCAAGGCTTCGCCTTTGCTACATAAGTGCTCTACCAACTGAGCCGCATCCCCAGTCCCCTACCCACACCTTTAATCAGTCTTTAAAAAAATGTATTTTTGTCTTGCCGTGCTGGGAATAAAACCCAGAGCCACAAGCATGCTAGACACAAGCTTTACCACTGAGCTGTGGGCTCAACTCAAAACCGCAATTTGGTGGCTACCAAGAGTGGAGCATTTGCTTGGTGCCCCATTGCTGGACACTGCTATTTGCTTCCCCACAGATGACGCCTGGCTGGCACCCAGAACCAGGACTCTTGTAAATACATTTGGTGGAGATCTGGTGAGCTCTCGGAACTGCAGCCCAGTTTTAACCGAGGGGCTGATGAAAACCTCATGCTTCCACACTTGGTGTGTTCGTAGTTTTTTCCCACTGTGGTGAGGAACTACCTGGAAGAAGCAGTGGAAGGAAGGAAGGGTTTGTTTTGATGCTCGGTGTGAGGACGCAGCCCATCAGAGTGTGGTGGGAAGAGCGTGAAACGACGAGTCACATGACGTCCACAATCAGGAAGCAGAGAGAGGAACGCTGGTGCTCAGCTCACTTTCTCATTTTCATTCAGTCCAGGATCCTAGTCCGTTGGATGGCTCTGCCCACGTCCAGGGTGGTCTTCTCGTCTCAGTTAAAATGATCTTTTTATTGTTATTGTATGTGCATCGATGTCTTGCCTGCATGCATGTCTGTGTGAGGGTGTTGGATCCGCTGGTTCTGGAGTTACAGACAGTTGTGAGCTGCCATGTGGATGCTGGGAACTGAACCCAGGTCATCTGGGAGAGCAGCCAGTGCTCTGAGCCATCTCTCCAGCCCCAAATAAAATAATGTTAGACGATCCCTCACAGACATACCTAGAGGCCAGCCTAATCTAGATGATTCCTCACAGGCATGCCTAGAGGCTGACCTAATCTAGATGATGCTTCACAGACATGTCTAGAGGCTGACCTAATCTAGATGATCGTCAGAGACATGCTAGAGGCTTGCCTCCCAGGGAATTCTAGATCCTAAAATGCTTCTTCCCACCAGACTACACTCTTGCCCATCCTCAGCCATACCAAAATGCATTTCCTGCTAGTCCATCAACTAATAGAACTGTGGGGGAAGTCACTCCAAACCTAGGAGCATTAAACAGCCATTAAATATGGGCTGGGGGCCTGGCAAGAAGGATCAGTGGGTAAAGGCATTTGCCACCCAGCCTGAGTGACAGCCTGACTTCAGTCCCTGGGATTTTTGCATCAAGCAGGGAACCAATTCCCAGAAGCTGTGCTCTGACTTCCACACATGTACATGTACACACACACACACACACACACACACACACACACACGTGCATGTTTCCACCCACGTACACATACAAATACACACACAGGTACACACACACACACACATACACGTGTGCACGTGTCATGTGTACCCGTTAAATATGCTCAAGGCTTCTCAGTTCAGTTCAATAGAACCAGGGCCTCATGGTCCCTCTGCTGCACAGTTTAGATCCCTCTGCTGACAGGCTCCATGGCTGAATCTAAAATCACTTGGAGACTCTTGCTCAAAGGTCTGATGTTGGAAGAAGCATATTGAATGCCTTTCTTCATGCCTAGAAAACCCCTCAGCACAGCAGTCAGACCCAAAGACAGGTGTCCTGAGGCAAGATAGAAAAGTGGAAGTCTCAGAAGATGGAAACCCTTTTCTGGGCTTACATGAAAAGAAGAACATCCCAGGACCCTGCCGTCGCTCTAGCGATGCCCCTCCCAACCTCTATTTCCACTGTGCTCTCCGGAACTCCCCAAATCTTCAAATCTCTTCATCAAGTCCCCCCCCGCCCCCGCCTGGAGAGGTGATTCCACAGCCTTCTGTAAAGACCCTGCTCCCCAGTCTCTCTGAAGAAAGCCACGCACCCTGGAAAAGCCCCTGCCCAGGTTCCCAGGATAGCACCCTTGACTGCCCAGTCCCAGGGTATGTGATGTGAAAAAGGATAACTGGGGATGTGTAGGGTTTGTAGAACAGTAGTTTAAGATGGGTTGCATTTATTTATGCTGTGGAATATTTGTTGAATGATGCAAAAATGTTTTGCATCCTTTTACGCTGCATTTATTTAACTCTCTAAAGCTGCGCTACTTTGCCTGCCTGAAACACCTGATTGGTCTAATAAAGAGCTGAATGGCCAATAGCTATGCAGGGGAGAAAAACAGGTGGGGCTGCCAGGCAGAGGGAACAAATAGGAGGAAAAATATAGGCTCAGAAGAAGGGAACAGTGAGAAAAGGAGAGAGAATGCCAGGGGCCACCCAGCCACAGAGACAGCCATGGAGTAAGAAGGAAAGAAAGCTATATAGAATAAAGAGAGGTGAAAATCTCAGAGACAAAACATAGTTGAAGAGAAATGGGATAATTTATGTTTGAAAAACTGGCTGGAAACAAGTCAAGCTACGGCTGGGCACTCATAAGTAAGAATAAATTTCTGCTTGGGAGGCAGAGGCAGGTGGATCTTTGTAAGTTCGAGACCAGCCTGGTCTACAAGAGCTAGTTCCAGGACAGGCTCCAAAACCACAGAGAAACCCTGTCTCGAAAAACCAAAAAAAAAAAAAAAAAAAAAAAGAAGAAGAAGAAGAAGTTTCTGTGTGTTTATTTGGGAGCTGGGTGGCAGGCTCCCAAAAGTTAAAAAAACAAAAACAAAACAAAAAAGCCCAACTATATGTAGGGTCCGAAAGGACGCTGGGACGGATATGCCTGAGACATGCAGCTTCCAACAAAACTGGCCAGATGATGTTAGGAGCAGAAGTCTGGAAAGAGAGGGTCATGAACTCCCAGACTCAGAGTTACAAGAGGAGGCAGAGGCAGACAGCCATGAATAAACTATCAGAAATTCTTTCCTGTCAATGCCTTCCCCTAACCACCTCTCCACTACACCTGCATGTGTACCAAGGATGGAGCCTCTGCCAGCAGGATCCTCTATGCCCCAGTCCCTACCTCCATCACAGGAGTGAGAATCAGTGTCAGAGAGGAAAGTCACTCTCATTGACTCCCTGGCCTCACAGCTCTCTGGCCCTCTCGCCTCTGTGGATACATATATGTACATCTAAAAAAATAATCAAGTACATCACTTTTTAAATGTTAAAGATTTTGAAGCAAGGAGGCTGCCCTGGATTACCTATGTAACCCCAGTGTTTCACGGAAGTCCCTGTAAAGGAAAGAGAGGAGCAGAAGGCCCGGAAGTGGAGGACAGAGAGACAGGATTGCTGGCTTTGAAGATGGAAGGGGCAGTGAGACAGAGGTGGCCTTCAGAGGGTAGAGATGCATGGAGTGTTTGTTTTCTTCCCCCAGGGCCTCAGAGGTAACACAGCCCGGTGAACATCTTCCTTTCAGCCCTGCAAAACAGCCTGAACTGTGAAATATGAAATGTGGAGTATTGAACCACTGGGCGTGTGACAGTTTGCTCCCAGAGCAACAGAAAATTAATACAGGGTTCCTGGACATGCCTCAGCACCTCTGCCTCCCGGCAATCATTCTTGAAGCCCCATCTAAGCTGTCACCCCCATCCTCACAACAGCTGTGTTGGCTTCCTAGTTCCTTCGACCTCTCCCTATACTCCTAGGCTTGGCCTGATCTCCTGCGTTACCAAGGAAACAGGAGGCTTCAGAAGGTAACAGCTCCATTCTCTCTGCCACCTGCACACTGCTCCATCCCATAATCCTCCTCTCCCCTGCCTAGGCAGAGGTGGGAGTCAGCCTTCCCCTCCCCCATCTAATGCCAGCCCTCCCATCTGATCCTATTGCTCATGCCCCCTCTTCTTGAATCTTTTTTTCTAGATTTCTTTTTTAAGCCTTTTTATTAATTATTAGTATCACTGTGTGTATGTGATGGGAGTCATGTACCATGGCACCTATGTGGAGGTCAGAGGACAGCTTTGAGGTGTCAGATCTTGTCTTCCATCCTTATGTGGGCTCTGGGACTTGAACTCAGGCTGTCGGGCTTGGAGGCATGCACCTTTACCCACTGTGCCATCTCACTGGCCCGTGACCTTCCTTTCTAAGTTACCATGTCACAGGAATGGTCTATGCTAGCTGTCTATCCTCCCTTACCTGGCATCTGTTCCTCAGCTATAATCATAAATTATTGCTCTTGGCATTGCTTTATTGCCTGTCAGTTGTTAAAAGAAATGGGCACTTTTTGACCTGGACCTTTGTCACACCTCATCTTACTGGCTGCTGCCTTCTAGAAAGCCTAGGCTTCTTCTACACCTTAAGCTCAAAACTGGTAACCCTCAGGATTTCCTCCAATTGGAGCAAAAGACCCACCAGCCCATTGACAACAGTGAGTTTGAGTTCTTGCCAGTTCAAGCACTTCATGCAGCTTGAGTCTCCCCTGCACATTTGGAACGTCTGGTTTGAGCTTGCACCCTTTCCTCCTTCCTGAGCCTTCTATGATCACAGGGAGCCGGGTCTAGCCTCACGGATGAGAATAATGAGCATGGCAGAGCAGCAAGCGGGGAGACTCCCGGGTGCATGGTTTCCTGGATGAAAATGGTCACGCTACTAGCCAGATTGCCTAGGCTGGGACTAGTAAAGAAGTGCACTACTAAACGAAGTCAGTGCCTTTGAGGCTCTTGATTATAATAGCAACACAGACAGGCTACCCAAGGAGCATAGACTCTGAACCTAAAGCCTTTTCTCCTTAGAGTATCATCTTCCAGTGAACAACACTACTGCCCGCCGACCCCAGTCTTCACCCCTTTCCGGAGTCAGTCTCTCACCGAAGGCGTTTGTATCTACACCTGTAGGTTTTCCAAACAGACCCTCTTCCTGGGTCACAACCTTGGCGACTGCCACGCCTACCATTTCAGCCTCACCCTCCTCCCATCATTTGTGGACAGACGGCCTTGGCAGATGTAAGGGTAGTGGTCTGAGTGCAAATGGCCCCCATAAGTAGTTCAGAGACTGCAATACTTGGTCGGTAGAACTGTCTGGAAAGGATTAGGAGGTGTGGCCTTGTTGGAGGAAATGTGTCATCAAGGGTGGTCCTGGAGGTTTAAAAGCCTTATGCCACTATGAGTTAATCCCTCCTCTCTCTGCCTTGTCGTTGTTGTTTCGAGATGTTTGAAGAAGCCTGTGCTGTACGTATGGCCTGATGCAGGTGAGGGTCATGGGTTATAAGGTGCATTATGAGAAGATCGATCTGCCCACAGCCCAAGGCCAGTGGCACCCCAAGTTGCAATGCTATTCCCATTCTTGCTGGCCTCTATTGTGTCCCCCTAGGACATCACTTCGAAAGTAAAGGTAAATTATCTGAGTGTTACTAAATCTACCCCCTACTGCCATTTCTTAAGTCCATGTGACCTTAAACACATAGAAATTTCCTTAGGGTCGTCTAGTGGACTAGAGTATATGACCTATTGTCCCCTTCTCTCAGCCCATCCATCCAACCATCCAACAGTCAATAACCATTGTGTAGATTCTACCATGCACTCAGGTCTGGGCTGAACCATTGGAGGGGATCTAGAAGGTGTACCTGATGTAGCCTCAGGGCCGGCCTTTTGGAAGTTTCTCGCCCATCTAGGAAAATAGACCTATGTGTAGTCTACAGATAACACTACCCTGACGCAACCATTTGTTATATTAGTCTGCCTGGATTGCTGTTAATAAAGCAAAACGCCACAGGCCGGGTGTCTTAAACAAGCAGAAACGTATTCCTTCACAGCTCTGGTGCCAGCATGGTCAGGTTCTTCAGAGAGCTCAGACACCTTGGCTTGCAGACGGCTGTCGACTCCTCTGTGTCCTCATATGACCAACAGAGGGACTGAGACAGCCCTGACCTCATCTTATAATCCCATCAGAAGGCTCTACGGGCAGTGTGACCTCACCTAAACCTAATTCTCTCCTCAGATCTCCGCCATTCAAATAGCATCGCTGCCACACTTATGCTTCCAGATGTGAATTACAGGAGCCATAATTCAGCTCATAGCATTTGTCATGGGCTAAACTGATAAAACCATCAACTTAATCCTCCCACCAGCTCCCTCCAGGCTGATTGCCCTGCGTTCACAGAGGAAAGGGCAGCTTAGAGAGGCTCAGGACCTGCTGGAAGCCACACAGCTGGAGACTGGCCCAGTGGGGTGTGATCCTGAGGTCACTGTGTCCCCAGTAAACTTCTGCCCACTCTCTGGCTGCCCTTGTGAAAACCTCCCCTGCCTGGCGCTCCAGGAAGCACCCACATTGGGTAGTGGCGATTCCCGGCAAAGTCCCGGCTTCTGAGCCCCTTCCTGGCCCAGCAAGGCCTTACGTGAGTTGACCAAGACAGCCCTTAAGCAGAAAAAGGTGCATTGGGAGAGATTTAGCAGAGAAGAGAACCCACAGTCTACAGTCGCTGGAGCTGCCGGCCAAACTGCGCGCTTCTCACAAAAACGGCTTCAAAAAGAAAAGGCTATCAATGTTTAATGTTTCCACTCGCCAGGGTGGAGGACTCAACACACGCTGCCCTCCTCTTCCCCTGCAGAGGAAAAATGCAAGAAACAGTTGCTTAGCGGCTGCCCTAGCCTCTCTTAGCTGTACCATGGCATGCTGACTGACACTGAATGTACCCTGGGCTAGACCACACTCTAAGAAATCCCTCCATAGGCAGTACAGGAGAACAAAGGGTGCCCCCATGCCAGAAAATCCCAAATGTATTCGTACATCTTCAAACAACTCTAATTACTAAGATTAAGTCGCAGCTGGGCGGTGGTGGCGCACGCCTTTAATCCCAGCACTCGGGAGGCAGAGACAGGTGGATCTCTGTGAGTTCGAGGCCTAGTTCCAGGACAGGAACCAAAAGCTACGGAGAAACGCTGTCTCGAAAAATCCAAAAAAAAAAAAAAAAAAAAAGATTAAGTCGCTCTTTGTTTTCTGGATCCTCTGTCTTCAAACACCACACTTGTCCAGTTCCCCAACTGCTGCTTTGCCGGGCATGTGCCTCCCATTGGCTGTACCTGAGGCCACCCAGCATCTCCCAAGCATGGGCTGCCTAAAGGGGCTCAAAGGCCACAGGAAGTCTTAGGTCCCTGAAGCTCTTCACGGAAAAAGCCGACTCCGTGGAGACAGATGTCGCTGAGTGAGGACAACAGTGGGTGTCAGCAAAACATTCAGCCATGGGTCGTCTGCCTTGATGAGCTTTGTGGAGAATGCCAAGCTGGGGACAGGGAGGGGAAGCGGAGTTAGGGAGGCTTACACTGGAGCTCTTGGGAGAGGGCAGGGGGCTATTGTAAAAGGACAGGTCAGCTGGAATTACTGGATGCAGGCAGCAAGTTCCAGTTTAGCCCAGTGGCCCTGTTTGTCAGATCATGCCAGCTCAGTGCTGGCTCTGAACTGCTGTGGATTCCTCTTCCAGGAGACTTTAAAAGTCTCCACCAGTGGACAAATTACTTTTTTATTTTTTTCAAGACAGAGAGACAAGGTTTCACTGTGTAGCCCTGACTGTCCTGGAACTCACTCTGAAGACTAGGCTGGCCTCAAAATCACAGAGATCCACCTGTCTCTGCCTCCTGAGTGCTGGGATTAAAGGCGTGCGCCACCACCGCCAGTCTGACAATGACTGTGTGTCTGAGTCTGTATGTCCCTATCTATAAAAGGGGAGTGACAGTTGTACCCACCCCATGGATTAGTGTGAGATTAGCGTGACAGCCTGCTTCTGTTGTCTGCAAAGGAATTGCTGACAGGAGTGACTGAGGGTAGAAGAATTTCTTTGGCTCACAGTTGAAAGATTACAGTCCAACATAGTAAGGATGCCGGTTTGGCAGCCAGGGCTCAGCGGGCAACAGGAGCTTCGAGGCATAGCTTGTTACATCTCAGTATATCAGAAAGCAGAGAACTCACTGGAAGCAGAGCTCTCACCAAAGCTCTCAAGAACCCTCTTCCAGTGAGCTGCCAGCCCCCAGCCATGCCTCCCACGCTTGAATTCATAACAGACCATGATGTGGAATAATCCTGTACACTGTGAAGATTTGTTGCTCATTGTTAACAAAAAAAAAACTGACTGGCTGATGGCTATGCAGGATTTTCGGGGCAGAGAGAATGCTGGGATGAAGAAGGGTGGAGTTTGAGGAGTCACTAGGAAACAAAGAGGGAACAAGGCATGTTGGAGGACAGGTAAAGCCACGAGCCGTGTGGCAATACTTAGATTAATAGAAATGGGTTAATTTAAGCTGCAAGAGCTAGCTAGTAACAAGCCTGAGCTACCAGTCAAGCATTTATAGTTAACATTGAGTGTCCATGTCTGTTATTCGGGAATTGGAGAGCAGAAAAGAAAAGTTCACCTACAATACCAACCTGGAGGCAGGTCTCCAGGAGAGGGCCACAAAGTAACTACAATCACTTTTATCAATAGGGTCAGCACTCTGTGGTTTCCACGTCTGAATGGTTCTCCACACCTGGTTAGAGCCTTCCTAAAACCATCATAAACCTGATCCTGGGATTCTGAGGTGCAACACCCTGCCCAACTCAGGAGTTCTAGTTCCAGTCATGCGCCAGCCTCATGGGTTCACCCAAAAGGGCCCCCCCCCCCCCCCCCCGCTGAGCTGGGACAGAGGAAGATGGCAGAACCTCAGGAACTGAACTAGGAAACGCACAGCCCTTAGACAGAGATCCCAAACTTTCCCAAGCTCCCCCACATACACTCTGTCCGTATCCAGCTTGTTTCCTGTCGTTCACCTATGAATCAACCTCCTACTGTTTGAAAGTGAAATGGCTTGGAGACATAAACCAGCTGGTAGAGTGCTTGCCTGGCATGCACAAGGCCCTGGCTTGAGCGTCAACCACGTAAACTGGCATGGTGACACATGCCAGTAACCCCAGCCCTTGGGAGGCAGAGACAAAGAGGAGAATTTCAAGGACTCCTTGGCTACACAGTAAGTTTGAGGCTAGCCTAGGATACATGAGAGTGTCAAGAAAGAAAAGCAGTGAGGGGAGCAAAATAGAAAATCTTTCCTGCCTCTGCTAAGGAACAAAACTGAAGAAATGGCTTCAATCTAGTTCACGGCCTCTTCACCCTCCAGTCTGTCCTGCGTGCTGCAGACAGCTGGGTGCCAACGGCAGGAAGATGCAGGGACTGGTCAACCCCAGTGGCTCCTCTGGTCCCAGCTGCCGCCGATGATGGTAGAAAAAGAAGCAAACTTCTCAAGCTGGGCTCAGGCCAGTTGGAGGTGGCTGCGGGAGGATGAGGTAGGACTTGCCACTAAAGTGCTTGCTTGGAGGGTGAACACTGTGGGAGTTTCTTCTGGTGTCTTCCAGACAGTTTCCTGTGTTCTTCATGTCTACTAGTGTTGGTGGCTGCCTTGGCCATGTGAGACAGGAAGGTTGTGAGTCCAGTGACCCATGGGACCCCCTACCCTTACATGGTAATGCCGTATGGTCCTGAGTACCCACACATTTAGTGAACCTGTGGCACACACACACACACACACCCCAAGTCTGCTCTGTAGACCTCTCAAGCCACTATCCAGAGCTTTCTTCCTCACCCTGGGGGGGATATTTCTAGCCCCCAGATGGGAGAAAAGCCCTGAAACTTGAGCAGAAGGTATCCTCAGTGACACGCCTAGAGGCAAGCATTAATAGAAGCCTCCCTCCGGCCGCTGACGTGCCTGGGCAGCTGCTTCAAAGGCCCAGTGTCTCTCAGTCCCAAGGCCAGCCCACTCTGGCTCAGCCAGGCACACTAAACTTAGCTTCCGCTTCCAACTCCATAGCCGCTTCCACCGGCTAGCCGGCTGTCACCTTTCCCTGGGAGACACTGCTGTCCCCTGCCCAGAGCACCCTCACCTCAGCCACCATCATGTCACAGACCAAAACCCTGAAGGTACGTGTGACCCTCTTCTTCATCCTGGTGGGAGGAGTGCTGGCCATGGTGGCTGTGGTGACTGACCACTGGGCCTTGCTGAGCCCACACCTGGAGCACCATAACGAGACTTGCGAGGCGGCCCACTTCGGCCTCTGGAGGATCTGCACCACGCGCGTCGCTGTGCGTGACAAAGAAGACAAAAATTGTGAACGCATCACGCTGTCGGGAGGTAAGTTCCCCGTTCTCCCTCTTTCCATTTCTCGTCCTTCCAAGACCCCAAGATAAGTTGCTTGCGCAAACAGAGCTGTTGCCAGTCCTTCCTGCACGGGAACAGATGGGAGCGACCTGGGGTAATTTTTACTGCTAGAACCAAGGTGGAAGATGAGGGTGTTTGTGTCCAGGTCCATCTTGTGAGGCCTGGGCTCTTGATGCAGTGCAGGTTGCTAGAGTTAAGAGATTCCCAAAACTGCTGGTCTACCAGACCCGGGACTTCTGGCTCCAGCAGTGGATGCTCAGGGTTGATACTCAGAGGCATCTCGGCTCCATTCTCTCCCTGTACGGACAAGCTGGTGACCCTAACACCTCAGGCTGGAAGGAACGTGTAGGGCAGGCTGGCGCCTTCCTCAGCCTCCAAGCAAAAGTACAGATAAGACTACCACCTAGTCTGTCAGACCCTGTGAAAAGGATACACCAGGTTCCTTCTTCTTAGGTACTGAGAACTTCACGTGGCTAACGGCAGAGCATGAAACTAAGCAGGGGGTCCTCGGGGGTCAGGGTGCTGGGGAAGGCATCTGCATGGCTGTGAAGCAAATGTGGTATGGATGCCTTCTTAGGGCCTGTGGTCCTACTACGGGTTCTCCCTTAGTTCCCATCACTCAGATCCTCAGGGTTCCCTTCCACAGCAGTTGTATGCGATTCTTCCGTCCCCTACCCACACCTTGCAAGTTCCTGGCCTGGGAGCTCTGGCATTGGTGTGATGTGTCTCTATCTTGTCAGTGTAGAGCCCCCGGGATTTGGAGCAAGCAGACGATACATGACGGGAAAGAACATGCCAGGGAGAAAAGAGGCCCAGGCCGTCGCCGTCATTACCCACTGCCTTTACCCATTACACCATTACCCATTAAAGAACTTTCTCTTGTTGACAGAGCATCTTGGGCTAGCTGTTTAGTCAGCTTATGGAATGCTGGGGATGGAACCCAGTGAATACTAGGCCAAAGCTCTACCACCTGAGCTACGCCCTTGGCCCTGTAAAGGGCTCTTCAGACAGGACAAGGCCCATCTCAGCCCCTGCTTCGCCTGTCCGAAACAGTAGGATCACGTCTAGAGCTCACAGCGACTCCAAGGCCTCCATGGACCACAGCATGTGGGGCTCTCATCCTGATGCTCAGAATGACTCCTTCCATGCCCTGCCTCACGCTTGCCACTCGAGCGGTCAGTCCTAGGTCTCAAATGCCCAGCAGCCTGCATGTGGAGCGAAGAGCTCACCCTCCTTCTCTTCTCCTCCCTCTTCATTAGCTCTCGCTTCGGGGGAAAACCCGGGCGGGTGTCACTCGTCACTGCTGGGGAACCAGAGATTTGTAACCACTCAGCTGTCTTGGAAACACAGCGTCTCGGGGTGGCGGGCCTGATGAGCACGAACATGTGCTTGGAGGCTATCTATCGCATAGCCTGATGCCCACACCCCTTGGCTACTCTCCACACTCGTAAACAGGTGCATCCTCCACCAATTCCCCGGGCAGGGCAGGGCAGGGCAGGGTGAGGCAGGGCGAGGCAGGGCAGGGCAGGGCGAGGCAGCTTCTCCAGGGACCGTGCGTGTGGAGGGACATTGTGGTTCTGTCCACCTGTCCTTCGAGCCTGTGCCTTTTAAAGTCAGAGCAGATGAGCCAGGTCTGTGCGGAGACAGGCTGATGAGAACACCAGCCTCAGGGGACCGACAGGGAAGGCTTGGCCTGGGGCCTGAGCGGAGTCTGTTTGTCTGCCTTCTCGCCCCATCAGCTGTGAATCATACTGCCCACACTTGTGACACGGAACCTGACCTCCCCCAGCTGTCATCTGGATCCTGCTCCTGCACTCAGGCGGACATCATTTTCCTTCCCCGTCCACTTTTTCTGTGCTCCCCGGGAACTGTCTTTCCTGAGAGAGGGTTCACACAGAGCCCTCTCACTTATCAGCAGCTGTAATAATAAGGCACAGCCACGTAGGGAGCTGTGTGAGTATTAACTCTGGGCGATATGAGAAAGAAAATGACTGAGGGAGAAACAACCCCTCCCCCGCTGCGTCTTCTCCCTCGGTGATGGCAATGGCGATGCTGGGAATGGGGAAAAGATTCTTTTTATTTTTCAGAACTCTGGAAATTAACCTAAATCTTAGAACGACCTGGCAAGCACTCATTTAAGAAAAGCAGGAGACTTGAGAGAAGTAACTAAATTTTTGCTGGTTTGGTTAGTTGGTTGGTTTTTTTTTTTTTTTTTTCCAAGATAGGGTTTCTCGGTGTAGCACTGGCTGTCCTGGAACTTGTTCTGTAAAGCAGGCTGGCCTCGAACTCACAGAGATCCACCTGCCTCTGCTTCCTGAGTGTTGGGATTGAAGCTGTGCACCACCCCTGCCCATGGAAACAGTGAGTTTTAGGGTACTTTAATTTCCTCTCTTCTGCTGTGTGCCTGGAAGCTACTTCCTCAGTAAAACAAAGGAAAACCAAAAACCTGTCTGGCTGACAGTAGAGGAGACAGAATAGGGTTGGACCCCTTACAGAATCCCTCTCCTGTTGTTATCTGCATTTTTTTTTTTTGTCGTTTTGCAAAAGTCTTTAATTGCAAAACTGTGACTGGGGGATGAATGGGCTCCTTGCTTGTTAGAATATCTCTGTTAACTGATGGTCAACCCAATAGAGCAGAGCTTTCATGCTCAAGAACATCACAAGATTAGCTCAAACACAGCAGCAGGAACAAGCCTCAGGGAGGAGAGCCAGGTTTCCCAAATTGCCATGTTGTGTATATATTTAAAAACTACCAGCCATTAAGTACACCCCTTTGACCCCCACCCTGGAGAGGCAGAGGCAGGTGGATATCTGTGTCTTTCAGGACAGCCTGATCTTCATAGGGAGTTTAGTGAGACCCTTTCTCAAAAGCAAACAAGCAAAAAAAAAAAAAAAAAACTATGCAGAGTACTAAGATGACGTGGATAATATATGAAGATAATATGTGAAGAGGAAATCCACAAACTGGAATGAGCCTTTGGAATGTCTAGATGTGGACAAAGACTTTATTACATTTATTTGTTTGCTGGTTTGTTTCTGGAGGCTTCTTGAGGAAGTCACCTCTCTCCTACTACCACGTGGGTTCTGGAGACCACACACAAATCATCAGGTGGCTGGCCAGGGTCTGCTAAGGCAGCTCACCAGCCCCAGTTAGACAAAGACTTTAAATTAGCAGTTTCAAATATGTTCTGAGAACTGAAAGAAACCATATCTAAAGAATGGCAGAGGAGGAGGGTGCCCTCATGAAATAGATACCAATCAAGAGGCAGAAATTAGTTTTTAAACATCAAATAGAAACCCTTTTGAGAAGGACAATGATTAAAGTAGAAAGTTCACTTAGAGGGACTCAAAGCCTGGCCTGAACAAGCAAATGAAAAAGTCTATGAACTTAAAAAAATGTTCATGGAGATTCTCCAGGCAGAGTAACAGGAAGGGGGGAAGGGGCAACGGCTCAGACACATGTGAGACCCCATCATATACGTCATGGGAGTCTCTGGAAGAACAGAGGGGAAAAGGAGGAAAAACTCTTTGGGAAAGATAATGGCTAAAAGCTTCCCACGCTGTATGAAAAACATGAACCTACAAATCCATGAAGTTCAATGAATTCTAGGTAGTATAAACTTGGAGAAACCTAGACCTACATACATCATATCCAACCTGGTGAAAGATACAGAGAATGCTAAAAAACAGAAAGGAAGTCATGGTTATGATGACTTTGATTTGTCTACTTGACACAACTTAGAATTACCTGAGAGAGAGCCTCAAGGAGGAATCATCTATACTAGGTTGGTGTGTGACGTGCCTATGAAAGGTGCGTTACTTTATCGCTCTCTGTTCTTGACTATGGATGTAACGAGCTGTTTCAAATTGCTGCTTTTCCAACTTCCCTACTATGACCCAGAACTCTGAGCCGACACAATTTCCCCAGCAACAGAAAGGAACAACTCTGGGAAGAAAGGGTTGTTGCCTGGAGTGCCTGTCCCGGCTTCTCTCCATGAGAGATCGTAACTGGACGCTGAAATAAACCCTTTCCTCCCAGAGTTGTTCTTGGTTAGTGTTTTGTCATAGCAATAGAGAAGCAACCTGAGACAGTGCCGCATCTTAGTTTTCCTTTCTGTTGCTGGGAAAATTGAGATCTGCCTGTCTCTGCCTGCCCAGGTGCCAAGATTAAAAGGGTGTGTCTCCATTATTCTCCACATTATTGTTTGAGCCACAGTCTCTCACTGAGCCTGGGAGCTCACCAGTTTAGCTAGGCAGACTGTCTGACAGCCCTGGAAATCCACTTGTCTCTGACCCTCCAGCTTAGCATCACAAGGGCAGGTCACCAACTGCACCACTACCCCAGCCCTGAAGGTGCTGAGGATGGGACTCAGGTCCTCATGCGCAAGCACTTTGCCCACTGAGCCATCTGGTTTAGACTCTTTTAATGCTGAGTTTCCCAAACACCACCATCCATCAATGGGGCAAAGGTGTGAAAAGCCAAGTCACGTGAGGCGTGCCCATCTGTGGGCCCCTGTGCTGTCCTCTAAAGGTGCTGGCTTGGTTGGTTCTGAATGAGACTGATGTCTGGTGTGGCTGATCCATCTTTGGAGCCCACAGGGACTCCCCCGAGGCAGCCCTCTGGGTCTGGAGCAGATACGTTTCTCTCAGGTTGAAAGCCAAGTACGTGGGCCTTCTTTGTGTGCCAAGTTCAAGAGAGAAGACAGGTCAACCTGTCTGTCCTCTGGCGCAAAGTTGAGGATATTGGGGAGAAACTGAGGCTTCCAGTAGTCCTAATGCTCCCATCCCATCACCCGTATGTGAGGGCATTGAATGGAGGAGGAGGAGACTTTTCATATTCTACCCAAGGGAAAGAGTCACCCCAGGGACACCTGCCTCACCCCCAAGGTATGCAGGCTATTCCAGTGCACCTGGATGTCTGTCTGTACATCACTGTCCACCCTGAGAGGGGCCCGGCATTTATCTGACGGCAACTGACTTCCCAACATGCCATGCAAGAGTCGCCTCTTCAACCCAGAAGGGTCAATCATCCGTGGTCACCAGACTCTCTAGGCCGCCTGTACCTCCCAGTCCTCACTCTGAAGGCTCTTAACTCACAGGCAGAGAGGAGCTGGGAAAGCAGCTGACCATGAAATGCACTTGAATTCAGTTGATTCTTCTTGGAGGGTTTTCAATGGCAACCGAAATTGGCCCTTAGAGAACGAAACAGAAAATGTCCTTTTGTCCGGAGGGAGACCCAGGGAGACGTGTCACGTAGCGTGAGCTGTTTTGAGGCAGTGATTCAAGTGCATCTACAGCTACTGATCTCATGAATATAAGAGGTCTGCATTATGCTTTAAAATAGCGAGGGCCGCTGTGAGGGAAAAAGCGCAGTGTTGAGTCTGACATCACCGCTGGTCTTCAGACACCCCAGGTAGCTCGGCTCAAAAGAAAAGGGATTTAAATATAGAAGCTTGGGGAAAGGCAGCTTGGTGCCAGGAACAGTCACTGCTGCTAGGCCAGACCCCATCTCCAGGCGTCCTGGTCCTGGGCCTTGGGAGAGGCAGCGACTGAACTGAGGAGGCCCGGAGAGGGACAGGATTAAGTTGCAGTAAAATGATGTAGCCAGACAGAAGAAAGCCTTCATCCCGTTCAAAGCCATGATGGTGGCAGCCTCCAGGCACATATCTAAAAGGAACTGGGCACCAGTCTTTAGGGAATGAGCTTTCCACTGTGGCCTAGAAGGGAAACTGAATCCACACTCAATGCCATTGAAACTAAAAGCAGAGCTGTTTTTTACACTAAGGGAGACAGAAACACAAGAAAAAGACACCAAGGTGGGGCCTTACATAAAAAAAAAAACTAATTTAGTTTTCTTAAGAAACAGAAAATAGGGAGGAGGGTGTCGCGCAATTGGGAGAGTTCCACCCCCAGCACCACACAAACCAGAAGTGGTAGCAAGGACTTGCAGCCCCAGCACTAGGGAGGTGGAGGTAGACAAATCAGAAGTTCAAGATATCATTGGCTACATTTGGATAGAGCGTAAATTCAAGGCTCGCCTGAGCCATGTGAGACCACCAAACATGAAATAAAGCAAAATAACCGAATATTGAATGTGCTCAATAAAGACCACAACTATACTTTGGTGCCTTGTCAAGCTGTGAGAGAGACTGATGGGGAAAAGTAAAGGAGAACGCTGGAAGTAGACTCGTGTATAAGATCCCTTTGACTGTATTTACACTGCGCCCTTCCCCTGCTGCCTTTAACATCTAGGTCTCAAATCTAACTGTCCACATGGCTTCATGACAGTGCTCAGTGGCCAAGAAGCTTGCTAGGGGATGTTTTGTCTGGGGTCCGCATGACTCAGGTCACGAGGGTCTGAAGAAGTGGCAGGCAGAAGAGCCCTCTGTAGGGCAGAGCTGGGCCGGTCAACCTGGATGAGCATCTGAATCTTCTGGAAAGGACTCTCCCTTCCCCTCCCTCCCCACCTCTCTCCCCCCCACACCCTGTGTGTGTACATTGTCTGGTTCACACGCACGTGTATGTATGTGCTTGTGGAGGCCAGGAGTTGGCATCTAGCATCTTCCTCAATTGCACTCAGCCTTGCTTTCTGAGATAAGGTCGCTCGCTGGACTGGAGCTCACCGATTGGCCGGACCTCTTGTCAGTGAGTTCTAGGGATCCGCCCCCCCCAGGACTGGGACTGCAGACACACATCCCCCTACCCAGCTTTTTACATGATTGCCGGGAATCCTCATGCTTGTGTGGCAAGCTGAACCATCTCCCTAGCCCCCGGAAATCTTTTGAAAGACACCGACTGCTCCCCAGGTCCTGCTGCAAACGGAGGATAAAGGTCTGCTTCTGGCTTAATCCAAGGTCCCTCAGCATCACCATTGCTAACATTTCCCTTGGATAACTCCATGCTGTGGCAGGCTTTCTTGTGAAATGAGGGTTTTAGTACACCCCCCTGGCCTCTAGGCATTGCCCAGGGACCCCAGGAGAGGGATCCACACGCCAAGATTATCGACTGGTTATTTGCTAAGTATGCTGGCCCCCACTTCAGGAACAATACTGAGCCTGGGTCTCAGTTACCCCAACTGCCTAATTGGCTCAGGGCTTATGTGCTGTTTGTCTCGAGAATCCATCATCCTTTACTTCCTAAGTAATACTGTCCCAGCATCCTTTGCCATCCTTTATCTGCTGAAATGGCTTGCTAAAGGTCAGGGAAATGTTTGGCCCAGATTCAGAATGTGGGGGAAGATAGGCAGTCATAGGCATGCCCTGTGGGGAGACACCCACCCTTTCCACCAGCTCACAGACTGTCTCCTTCTTCACAGACAAGAACTGCTCCTACTTCAGGCATTTCAACCCAGGAGAGAGCTCAGAGATTTTTGAATTCACCACTCAGAAAGGTGAGGGCCTGGAAGGCAGGGGCGGCGGGAAGCCACTTCCGTCACCAGCTGCTGGGTTAGGAGTCACTTGGCAGAGACGCGCTGACTCCCGCTCAGGATGGAAAGCAGCTGGAGGCTGGTACCCTGCCGCATCCCCTGCACACACAAGCAGTTCTGGGTCCAGGTACTCAGCGCACACATGTTGGTGTAGACTTGCTGGCAGGCTGTGAGCTGCCACAGGAACATGTTCCAGCCCGCGGAGCCAGAAGAGGAAGGAAGTGGTGCAGCTCACAGTGCTGGAGCAGGACCATGGGGTGGGTGGGTGAGAGTCTCTGTGGCGACAGTCGGTAGTCCTGCCCTCCTTTACTAACAGTCCTCCCGGAGCTGAGGACACATGGTATTCCTGCCCTTCACCAACGGAACTCAGAGACCACATCAGCAGGAAGGGCCTGGGCTGTGTGGGAGCAGGTGGCCACACAGGGTACAAGAGCTGACACAGACACATTCACACACATGCTAGAAGACCCTCACATGTAGTCACGTGCACACACCAACAGGTCCTCAGGCACAAGGCCCACATATGCACTGACAGCCTTAATGCAGGAACACGCACGCATGCATGCATGCATGCATGCACACACCAACAGAGCCTCATGCATGGAGCATGCATACACACTGAGAGCCTTAATGCAGGGATCACTCATGCATGCATGCACACACAGACAGATCTTCATATGTGAGGTATTTATAAGTGCTGACAGCCTCAGGAGAAAGCACACACATGCATCCACATATGCCAATAGATTCTCTCTCTCTCTCTCTCTCTCTCTCTCTCTCTCTCTCTCTCTCTCTCTCTGTCACACACACACATACACACACACACTTCTCACGTGCAGAAACGGGCACATACTCTGATGGATTCTTAGGCAACCCACACACATCCTCCTCACACACACTCCCATGCTAGGTAACACCCACACCCTGTCAATCTCCCAGAGTCCCTCTGTCAATCTAAGACAGACCACCTACAGCTCAGTGCCTCCTTCCGTCTGTCACTCAGGAAGGCTTGGCTCTAGGGACCTCTCTAGACTCAGGGCGTCCTGCCTCCTTTGGAGGTCTTTGCCTCGGGGAACCTTGCAGTTTTGCACCCTGGAAAGACACAGGTGATTCCATCCTGTTGGCACCTGGCCTCGCTCTTCCACAGCACCGAACTGGGAAGGGGTAAGGAAGGGGGTGGGCCTCAGTCGGATGTGAAATGAGAATCCAGGCTGACAGGAAGAAGTGCCCGGCAAGGCTCTGCTTCTGAGTCTCCCTTTGTTTTGCAGAGTACAGCATCTCAGCAGCTGCCATCGCCATCTTCAGCCTCGGCTTCATCATCGTGGGCTCCATCTGCGCGTTTCTATCCTTTGGGAATAAGCGTGATTATCTGCTGAGGCCAGCATCCATGTTCTATGCCTTTGCAGGTAGAGTGGGGTCCTGCGGTGCCTGGGTGGGAGGGGGAGTCCTTAGGGCTCCCCATTCCATGCTCAGGCTCCATGCAGGATCAAACTCTGAACCCCGGTGATCCCAGGAAGGATGCGAGGGAGAAAGCTTGCTTTGTTCCTCCCCGCCCCCCAATGACACCATGCTTAGGAGAAACACTGAGGAAAGGCCCCAGAAAGCAATTAACAAAGAAGGAAGGAAATGTGGCCAGTCTCTGGCTAACCTCCTGCAGGACGTGGGAAGTGCATTGTGGGAAGTGGCAGACATGGATCATTTTTGCAGATTCCCAGTTAGAACCATCTAGAAGCATTTTCCTCTCAGGACCAGGTCAAAGGCAGGGAACAGAGGTTGGGGGAGGACTGTGGTGGCAGCGGGAGCACTATCAGTCACTGAGACTCCTGGCTTTGTCCCCAGGGCTCTGCCTTATTGTCTCTGTGGAGGTCATGAGGCAATCGGTGAAGCGCATGATTGACAGCGAGGACACCGTCTGGATCGAGTACTACTACTCATGGTCCTTCGCCTGCGCCTGCGCTGCGTTCACCCTGCTCTTCCTCGGCGGGCTCTTCCTCCTGCTCTTCTCCTTGCCTCGGATGCCCCAGAACCCCTGGGAGTCCTGCATGGATGCTGAGCCAGAACACTAGCTGTGGGAAGATCAAGCCCAGACCAGAGTCTCCCGGAGGCGAGGAAGGAGTTTTACATCTGCCCTGGTCCCTTGACTGTCGTGCTCTGTGCCTCTTCCTCTGAGTTCTTCTGCACAGGGACATGAATGGAGACCTGCCCAGCATCAGAGGAAGCAGGCAGGTGTTTGAAGGGGCTCTTTCTTACGCCTGCCCCAGTTCAGGCTTGCCTGCCATGCCTGTTGTCTTTGAAGAACCGGTCTGGTCTTCTTTAGAAACCTCCCAAGGACAGCCTGTACTCATTCACCAGGCCTGAGCTTCACCAGCGCCAGCGTCAGGAGCCAGCTCCTCCCCCACTCTCCACTACCATGATATAAAATCCTCTTCCGTGACCTGAACATCCCTCCTTGGCTTCCAAGATCCCCAACAGACATTTTTAACTGGATAGAATCTGTGGTTTGAAATAAAAGATCTCAGAAAAAAAAAAAAAAAACTTTCCTTTTTCTCTTGTACCTTGCATACCAATTGCTGAGACTCCTGGCCATAGGCCTGGCACCCTAAACCCTGGAAGAGAAAAGGTAGGATTATCCTCTGTGGCGGCGGTTCTCACCCTGTGTGGTCACAACCCGTTTGGGTGTCACCTTTCAGATAACCTGAATATCAGATATTTACATCATGATTCCTAACAGTAGCAAAATTACACTTATGAAGTAGCAACAAATACAATTGTATGGTTGTGGGGGGTCACCGCAACACGAGGGACTGCATTAAAGGGTTGTCGCAACATTAGAAAAGTAAAGGCCCACCGCCTGGGCACTGAGGACTTTGAGAAGCGAGGTGAGGATAGCTTAGAGGTTCTGAATTCCAACTCGAATGTCTGAGCTCTGGAATTGTTTGGAATGAAACTAGAAACCTTGTGACTTGGGCAAGGGTGTTAAAAATAGGAGGGGTTATTTCTAGAATCACCCAGCCCCTCTCAGCACTGAAGCCCCACGGTCTCAGTCTAGCTTTTGAAGCCAGAACCTTGTTGGAAAAACAGAAAACAAACAAACCAACCAACCAACAAAAACAAAACCAAACCTAAGAAGCAGGGCTTCACAGACACTTAGCACCCACGCATATGTGGCACCATGGTGTAAACACTCCTCAGACCCCTGCTGCACTGAACCTGGCCTCCAGAAACAGAAGTCAGGCTTGACTGGCCGACAGGGAGGACTCTCTGCAGTCCCTGCAGTGAACATTGGAGTCCCGCGTGGAGCTGGCACAGTTGTCAGGGGGCACACTCCCACCTGTGGGAAAGACCTGGCCCATAACTTCTTGTGCAGTTTGCAACAAGAAGTTATGGGCCAGGTCTTTTACAGCTCGACAGACATCGCAAAAACTTGCCGTGCATGTGAAGAGTATCTCATGACATGAAAAGTCGATGCCATTTGAACCTCGGTGTCCATAAATAAGTCTTATCGGCACACAGCCACACCTGTTCCCGTGGGTGTTTGGTGCGGCTGCTGTCCTCACAGCAGCACTGAGAAGCCTCAGGAGAAAGGTTTTGCCTGCAATGTAAATAATATTTACTTTCCTACTAGACCTGGTGGCACATGCCAGCAATCCCAGCACTCAGGAAGCTGAGGCAGGAGGTTCTCTCTCCACCTTATTCCCTTGACACAGACGCATTCGTCACTTCTTACTGCTGTGACAAACAGCATGGCTTACAGTGATTTATGGAAGAAAGAGTTTATTTTGGCTTATAGTTCCAGAGAAAGAGCCCATCATGGCGGGGAAGGTGGGGGGGGGGTTGAGGTGGAGGAGGCAGGGGAGGCGGGGGAGGGGGGAGGCCGGGGAGACCGGGCAGCAGTCAAGCACAGTAGCTGGAGCAGGAAGCTGAACGATCACCTTTTCAACCCCAAACACAAAGCAGAGAGGGCAAACTGGAAGTGTTGTGGAATAACCTTTTTTGTACATTATTAAGATGTATCTCTGCTAAGGCGCCTTCTAATTGGTTGGATAAAGAGCTGAACAGCCAATAGCTAGGCAGGAGAGGATAGGCGGGACTTCTGTGGAAAGAGAGGAACTAGGGAGAAGAATCTGAGAGGAGGGGACTTTGCCAGCCCTACACGGAGGAAGTGGGGTGTGTAGTACTGGGCAGAGGTAATGAGCCACGTGGCAGAACACAGATGAACTTAAATGGATTAATTTAAGATTTAAGAGCTAGTTGGGAACTCTTCTCAACTAAGGCCAAGCTTTCATAATTAATAAGTCTTGGTGTCATTATTTGGTCCAAAGAAAGTCCAACTACATGGAAGCAGGGCAAGGTTAAAAACCCTCAAAGCCTGGCCCAGCAAGGCAAAGCTCTCAAAGGTTCCACTGTAGTGATCGTTTATTTGTGCTTTAACAAATAAAACCTACTAAAAGATCTGAGTGCAGAGAGAGCCACACTAGTTAGCCATAGAGGCCAAGCACTTGGGAGACAGAGGCAGACTGATCTCTGTGAGTTCAAGGCCATCCTGGGATACACGAGGTTGACTCTTAAAAAGAGAAGCAGAGCTCACAGAAAGGTGATCCCAGCACTTGGACTCCCACACCTTTAATCCCAGCACTAGAGAGGTAGAGACAGCAGCAATGTGACTGGGTGGGGAGAGGAATATGAGGCAGGAGGAGACAGGAGCTCAGTGCAGGTGTGAGCTGAACAAGGAAGACACTGATGAACACGCCAAACTGCATAGGGAGGAAAGCCCATGAGGCTGCAGCCCTAAAGAAAGAACTACAGGAAACTGAGTAAAGCTAGGACTGAAAGAAGTAGCCATCCCCAGGAGAAGACCACACGATGCTAAGCGGTCAGCTTTGGAAGCATGAATTCAAGTAGCGTCAATGGATTCAACAGGTTGTATTTGGGAATATATATGTATACACAAATACACACATGCAGGCAATAACAATTTATGAAAAAAAAAACAGGCCATAAATGTGAAGGAGAGCAGGAAATGATGGAGGAAGGTAATTGGTTAATTATAATAAACCAACTGCGTGGCCTCATAGCTTAGAACATAGGTGGGTGGAATAAACAGAATAGGATGCTGGGCGGAAGAGGAAGTGAGGTCAGACTCTGCTCTGCTCCCGGACAGCATGGACGGAGGCTAGAATCTTCCCGGTAAGCGCACCTTGGGGTGCTTACACACATCATTAGAAATGGGCTAGTCCAGGTGCGAGAATTAGCCTGTAAGGGCTAGAGTTCGTGGGCCAAGCAGTTCTTAAATGAATACAGTTTCCGTGTAATTATTTCGGGCATGAGCTAGCCAAGCGGCCGGGGTGTTGGGGACGCAGCCCCTCCACTCTTATTTCAACAGAAAGTGTATATGGGAGGATTTGAAAGGAATTTTTAAAAAGAAGAAATGAATTAAAATACAATCTTAAAAATTAAAAAACAAAACGAGCAAGCAAAAAGCTCTTGTTATCTGGAGCCATTGCTAAGTAAGAAGGAAAATCTGTGACTTCGTCCCACAGACACAGCCCCTTCGAAGGACCCTATGATACCCTAGAGAGTCTCCCCAACCTGTGTGTCCTTTGTAGAATCTGCCTCCAAAGTCCTTCCTTCCATGTAACAGAATAGAAGGTCCTGGAGTTTAAGACACAGACATACACCATAGGTTCTAAGGGGAGGATGGAAACATTCCACAGGGGTCAGTATTATGTCTACCACCATGATGGTCGATGTTGCATGCTATGTGTTGGGTACTGTGTGGCCCACCATGGTGGTTGATGTTGCATGCTATGTGCTGGGTATTGTGTAAGCCACCATAATGGTCGATGCTGCGTTCTATGTGTTGGGTATTGTGTGAGCCACCATGGTGGTCAATGTCGCATGCTATGTGTTGGGTACTGTGTGAGTGAGGGCACAGAGGGAGAAGCTATTTCTTTGTCTTTCAATGCTGAGTGGCTTTAAGTAAAGTCCATGTTCTCTGAGGTTTGCAAGCATTCTCTGGGCACTCAGAGGGTCATGAGGACGGCACCTCTGAAGCTTACAGAAGTCCTGCTTATTTGGAGTCAGATCAGACCACATGAGGTGACATTTTCCAATCCCCCATGGGACATCCATGCCTCTCTCCTTCTGCTCTTGGTGCCCTATCCATATCCTCACATTTAACCTATCTTGGCACAGTTCGGCCAAGTTCCTGATTTTACAGATCTGTTGCGGGAGGTCTTTCCGCCCCTCCAACCAATAGCTGCTGTGATACCAGCCCATTGGGGCATGGTCTCACTCCCTTTAAAAAAGCGGCTATTTCCTCTGCTCGCTCTCTTCTCTTACTGCTCCGCTGGAGACGAGACTCCCTTCCTGGTTGCGCAGATGTCTGTTGTCTGGGATTGTGATCTGTAAGTTTTTTCCCCTTTAAATAAATAACACCCTATTAATCATAACTCCAAACTGGTGTTGCCTTGTTCGTGACTTACGCCTTCACAGATCTTTGAAGCTAAGGCCCATATTTTCTTCAGAATCACTGTAGTAGCTAGACCCTCTCTACACCAGTCATTTCCCCAATCCTGCAGTGTCCAGATAACCTGTAAGCCTAGTCTGTGAACTAGAATGCGCAGTCCACAAGGGAGACCGGGTAAGGCACAACTATGCAAGAACGCCATGAGAGAGAGTAACAGGACACAGTCCTTTGAAGCAAGGAAAGAGTGTGAAAGGGCACCTTCCTGCTCCAGGTCTCCAGTCCCAGCTGTCTCTATCTCCACAGTGGATTCTACACACACACACACACACACACACACACACACACACACACACACTCAAGTCCAATTAATAAGACCAAGCCAGTTGCATTCTCCACAGTGGAACTTAGGGCTCCATAGATACAAGATAGAATTCGTAGAATTCTTTTCCAAGCTGAAGCATGCCAGTTGAAGCCTTCAGTACAGACAGATTTCCCAAGAGCATTGACCGAGGTACAAAGCCAAAGCCACCTTTAATTATACTAAATCACATTCTTCTTCTTCTTCTTCTTCTTCTTCTTCTTCTTCTTCTTCTTCTTCTTCTTCTTCTTCTTCTTCTTCTTCTTCTTCTTCCTCGAAACAATTGATCCTCCACCCTGTTGGTAAGCCAACCCAACAGGAATCATTTTGTTCCTAGATTGCATGTAGGTTCACCTTGCATTGGTCAGCTTTCCATTCCTATAACAGATATCTTGGACAAATCAACTGATAAAGAGGAAAGTATTTTGGTGCACAGTTTTGGAGGCTTCACATGGCTGATTATCTCCTTCACTTTAGACCTGTGGGGGAACAACACAACAGGTCAGATTCATTCACCTCCTTAGGGTCCCATAATCCCCTTCGATGTTGTACTCCCAGGGACCTAAAGACTCAACTTGGTCCCATTTCTTAAAGGGTCCACCACTCTCAATTGTACCATAGGCTTGGGACTGTGCCATTAGCCCATGGGTCTATGGGTCATACTTGTCTAGACCTAACACCTTCAGAAACAGAGGTTGCCACAAGATAAGGTCTAACTGATGACGACTTTCCAGTCATCTGTGACTTTGTCCAAGGTTATGGAATCTTGCTTTAAACTTGGTTACAGAATTAAGGAGACTGAATCTATAAGATCATCTCTTGGAAAAGCCCTTGGGCTAGAGCAGTCACTCCTGGTTAGCTTTATGAAACATCAGGAACAAAGATAACACCCCTTTTCCTGTGAGTTTATTTCTCTTTGAGTTCACCTGACTCCATGTATAGAAAACAAATGCTTGCTGGGCATTGTGGCGCATGGGTTATAAAACCCAGCATCTGGGAGACTGAGTCAGGGGCACAAGAGTTTGAGGGCTAGTCTGGGCTACATAGCAAGACCATGAAAGGGAGAGGGAGAGAGGAGGGGAGAGGGAGAGAAAGAGGGAGAGCATTTTCAGTACTAATTGGAACATTTCTGGAGTCCTGTGCAAGGTCTCTGACCCATATTCTTAGGCACCCACCCACATCCAGACAGCTTGTCATCTACCCATCTTTTTAATTAAGGAGCAAACACCACCAAGTTGCCTTCTCCTCTGGTTCCGTGTGATCAGCCAGCCAGATCCACCCTCAGAGTCCATCGCAGGCTCCTCGGCATCAGCTCCCCACATTTAGCCCATGCTGGGGGATTAGCAACTGTCTCCTGAAAATGTTTAAATCGATTGGTAGAGCATCAGGTTTAATGAGCCGAGGCTGGGCTTAGACTGTAGGTTTTACAAGCTGCAGCTTCTAGCCAAGTTAATTCCCTCCCTTTGTGGATTCCACATCAGCCAGAGCTGCAGATAAAGGGGGATTTTATCTCATTTTCAGAGCTCTGCATGATTATGATAGGTATGTACCATGGGCCCATAGACCAGGCTATCCATCAAAATTAACATAACTGCTGGGCGGTGGGGCACACGCCTTTAATCCCAGCACTCGGGAGACAGAGGCAGGTGGACGTCTGTGAGTTTGAGGCCAGCCTGGTCTATCAGAGCTAGTTCCAGGACAGGCTCTAAAGCTATAGAGAAACCCTGTCTCAAAAACCCAAAATAATAATAATAACAATAATATAGATAAATAAATAATAAAAATATTAAAAATTGGTATAACCACAGTGAAACTGTAAAAGAAAATGTTTTGGGACACCCAGTATGATAGAAAATGGCTTGGGGAACTAACCACTGCTGTTACCACTCGAAGCTGCATGGAGCAAGTAGGAACATCACAGCTTCCTATTCATTCTTCCATCCTGGTCATCCCTCTTGTTGAGGGGGCTGTCATCTGGCCACACTGTGGCCAGTGGAGTGGGGGAGGGCATCTTTGAATTGCTCTTCCTACTAAACCTTGGTATTCCACTCAGCAAACACTCCTGAAGGACTGCCATCTCTGCCATCCAGAGCTCACACGCTCTTCACTTTAATACAAAGATGGAGATTTCATTGCAAGCACCGAGGAAGGGGGCAGTGTTCAAGCTGGGGAGTCCGGGGAGGTAGAATTTGCCCAGTCTCGATTAGTAAGAAGAGCGCCCCAGAGTAGCCTTAGGGGCTGAAAGGGAGTGGTCCAAGACCAAGTAGGGAACTAAGCAAGTCAGGAGCTGCCTGGGGGGCAAATGGTGAGGAAAAGGGAAAGTATCCTCTCTGGACCCCAAGACCAAGTCCTCAGCACAAAGGAGATGTATTTTCCCCAGAGGGACAGAGGGCAGGGATAAGGGACAAAGACAGAAGATAGAAGAAGAGGGAGAAGGGAAAGGGGACAGGCATATTTGCTTAGGAAGAACAAAGGACTGCCTTTGGATAGAGAGGAGGCAGACGTGGCACATAGAAAAATGGAAAAAGGTACAAGAGGGAAACCCCGTGTTAGGATGAGGTGTTAAATTTTAATTGGACATGTTAATTAGGTGAGCCTAAGGGGGCCTTTGATTGCTGGACTTTGGTGGTCACCCTCAGGAGGAAGTGGCCAAAGAAGGGAATAGATGTTGGGGCTAGCTTTAGGAATGTAATCTAGTGGCCTTTAGCAAGGCAGAGGTAAGTGGAGAAATACAAGGCCTGCCCTTACTCGCTGTGAAGATTGTTACTCGCATTGGTTTAGCAATAAAATGCTGATTGACCAGTAGCCAGGCAGGAAGCTGTCTGCAGTCGCCAGGCAGTTGCAGAGGAAGCAAGATGAGAAAGTTGCACTGAGTAAGGTACCAAACCATGTGGCTAACACCAACAAAAGGTATGGGTTAATTTAAGTCGTAAGAGCTAATTAATAATGAGCCTGAGATAATAGATCAAATAGTTTATAATTAATATAGGCCCCTGTGTGTTTCTTTGGGACTGAATGACTGCAGGACAGAAACTTCCATCTACAACATGTTCCAGTGGGCTAAGGTCCCTTCAGTGAGTGGTCTGTGAAGGCTGGGGGTGTTTCTTATTCCAGACCAAGATTTGGGAGCCGGTCATGGGGACTGAGTTAGTAGAGGCTGGGGAGGTACATCAGTGGGTAAAATGCTTGTCATGAAGAGTGAGGGTCTGGGTTTAGATCCTAAAACCCAGTTAAATAAAGCCGGATGCTCTAGCGAACATGGGTAACCTCAGCGCTCCTATGGTGGGATGTGCGGTGGGACAGAAGGACCTGAGAGTTAGCTTGGCATATGAAGTGGTGAGGACAGACACCGAGGTTGTCCTTTGATCTCCACATGTATGTAGTAGCACGTGCACACACATACACACACACACACAACACCCTGCATTCTCACACATATGTGCTGTCTCTCATACATGGAGAGACAGAGAGCTTTTAAAACAAAAGAACTTGGATTCTTCAAACATCACATTAAAAAATGCAGGACATGTGTGGTGTCAAATGTGGTGGTACACACATTTAATGCCAGCACTCAGGAGGCAGAGGACAGCAGATCTCTGAGGTGAAGGCCAGCCTGGTCAATGTACTGAGTCCCAAGCCACATAGTAAAAATATAATTTAAAAATAAAATATGCTGCATTGGAAAACCACTGTGGGTGCTCAGAGAACAGCTTAGACCAGAAAGGGGGACAGCTACTGTTGGTGGAATAAACAGGATAAAAAGGTCATGCAATGCCCAGTTCTTCAAATCCTAAAGATTTCTATCTAACAGGGAGTTGACTGGTTGAGATAAAACCATGTAATTCCAAAAACATGTAATTGAAGAAGAAGGGTCAGTAACAGGCTAAGGACTGCTTGAGTGTTCTAGATTTACCAAGAGCAGTGACAGTGCGCGCGCGCGCGCGCGCACACACACACACACACACACACACACACACACACTCATGCCAGCCCAGCCTTCCCTTCCTTCTGGTTTCTGTGGGATTTCTCACCTTGCTGTTCTGATGAAAGCTGGTGATTAACCACTTACCATGCCTGCTAAAAGTAACCACCTAGGGGTCACCCTTGCATTTATTCACTGACCATGGGCCTTGGGTTACTTCTGCAGAGCAGAGAGCACAACTCCAGGAGTCTCTGAATCCACCACACTTATGTGGAAGAAACCAGTTTTTCTTTTTAAATTCCAGAGGTGGGTGTCCACCCTGTCTAAGCAACATAAAGCAAATTGTCTATTTGCAATGGAGGAGCCATTGATTAGAGTGCTGGCTGCTCTTGCGGAAAACTGGAGTTCAGATCCCAGTACCCACATGGTGATTCACAACTATCTATAACACCAGTCCCAGGGGATCCCATAACCTCTCCTGACTTCCACAGACACCAGGCACACACATAGTGCAAACATACATGCAGTCAAAACATTCACGCACAAAAGATAACCTAAAAATTTTTTTAACAAGATAGATACAGTGCAATGGATTATAAGCTGTTGTCCCGGGGAAAGACCAGCCATGTAATTCGCAATGGCAGCCCTGAAGCATGGTACCTTCAAGCCAGACTAGGGGCACCACATTAATGGGGTGTTAAACAAAAAATATGAGACGGGGAGCAGTGTGCAACCTTCTAGTGCATCTCAAAGCTGCATCGCCACAGACATAAACATTTCTCCAACAGAAACGAGATGGGCTCGGGGCAATTCTCTATGTATTGTGAGGTGTAGTACCAGCCCCTCTTTAATACATCAGTATATACTAGATTAATGACCTCTCAAATTCCGAGCCACACAGGCCTGGTACTAATGACTACAAGACTTGTTAAGAGTAATTCAAACATGTGCTAAAACATAAATAGATCCTGACCTAGAGACTGACACCTTGAAGATCATTTCTATGTTGCCTTTAACCTTCCAGGTGACATTACTTATGCCCAAACGGCTTTTTGCTACTGCTGAAGTGATTTACATCACAGCTCTCCGTAAAGTCACAACCTTCCTTCTTGACAGTGGGCTCTCCTTCCCATGAGCTTTACGGCTTTCTGTGTGTGCTCGTGGCTCCAACCCTTTTCAACATGGAAGGAAAAGACAGAAAGTGCACACAAAATAAACACGCTCCGAATTATTAAAAAGGCATTTTATTATAAATACATTTTAGTTGTAGCAGTAAAATACATTTTGTGTTACCATGAATCTTTTAAAACAAAAGAACTTCACTGACAATGATCACACCATAGACTCCTGGGCTCAAAACATGTCCTAAGGAAGTAGCATAAGCTAAAGGGATTCCAAAAACCAAGTTAGGAAAGACAAAGAGAGGAGAAAAGAAAAGCCTCGGAGGACAGCTTTGGGGTTCTCTATGATACAAAATCATCTTAACTTTTAAGAATAAACTCTTTAGGTATTAGGGCCTCCCACATGAGGTATGATAGACCGCAACGGAACGTAGTCATTGTTATTACTTTTGCCAGAGATTATGCGTAATCAGATGCTGCATAAGTGGTGCTTGCAAGAGACATGGACCAGGGCGCTTTTTACGTGGCCTCCCTCACAGAGGTTTTCCCAGGAGAAGACCCAGAATGAGTCTACTACATGACTCTATCCACCGCTGGCCACATTTAGAGAATTGTAGTTTTTAAAAAACATTAGAAAGACCCTGTGTCACTAACGATTAGGACTCTTTACTAAAATGCAAACCCTATTAGCTTTATAATTTAGAGAAAGTATCTGAACCACTCTATTCACCAGGGATGCTAGCGTTACATATAACTGTTACCTTTATGGTTTTCAAAGAATTGGGTCAGATGGCTGGCACAGAGACCAAATACAGTACTTGATGTATATAATGTCTTAAAGACGGATTTATAGGAGCAGGACCCTTCCTCTGTGTGTGTGGGAAGGGGTGTTACTGAGAAACAGTCTCAGCTATAACTGACGCTCTGGGACTTTAACCTGGACCTCCTGAAAGATACAAAGTGGTATCATGCAAGACAAATCGCAAATAAACCAAAATCCCTCATAAGCTGGGAGTGCATAGAGGAAGCTGTGCTGGGCACGCCAGCAATCTGCAGCTAAAGCTTCCGGACCTCTCAGGGAGTAAGTACTGGGGGCTAAGAATTCTAAAACTGCATTCTAGGATGGCCACTGTGGATTATACCTCTACACCTATGCCTTTCTACACTCTATTACCTTAAACATAGATTTGTTTTCTTGCTAGTAACAGTAAATTCAAAGCCAAACGAAAAAAGAGAAGCAGAGCCCAATACCCGCAGAGCTGCAGCCCAGGCTGAATGTTAAACACAACACACAAATGTGAAAATATCCAAAGACCTGTCAGGTTTATTCTGTTGTAGGCAGTTTCTTTCTCAACAGTAACTTGCCCACCCATGTCTGCTATGACTTAGGGGCCACTCATGCTGTGGAGGTGGTGTGCTCCCCTCAACTCTTCCGCAAACATACAGAGTTCTTCAAGGTAGCAAGGGAATCAGAAACAATTGCTTTTTCTCCGCCATATACAATACCCATGTTCTCCCTACCACTGCTGGCATGGCAGAGAGCCCAAATAACTTGGTTAACCTGAGAAACATATAATATGAAAGTAAATTCTTTGCCCTAGCCCCCAACACACATACCAGAGAAGAAGGATTAAAAGCTCTAGACTCCATTATTCGGGGACTATGTTTCTGATGCTCGTCACTGCCACCCTCGGACAGGGACTCCTGCACTGAGAGCCTCGAGAAGTGCGAATGCCCTCTCGGGGCACCCGATGGCTTCTTCCCACAAACGCACAGCTTCCAGGTAACAGCCCGGCAGCTCCGCCCCTAATGACAAACTCACCCTAGACATGAAAGCCCCTGCACCCTAATGAGAAGTGGCAGAGACCCCAAAGGTAGAGAGAGCTTTTTCCATGAATGGGCCACTTATGGGATCAGAATTATTAAAGTGACCCAAGAGTAAAGAAATGGAAAATGCTCCAACTTTCTCTAGACCAGTGGGGTCCCTGGACAGCTGTGGTGGGCCCCCTGGTGGGGGTGGGGACAGGGGTCTTCTGTACGTCAACAACCCGTCCAGGGGAAGCTGAGGCCATTCAGTTTCACAATCACTTTCTTTTTCTTTTTTGCTCTATCTTGCTCACAATTTCACAATCTTAAAATATGACAGATTTGTAAATAGCTATCACTATATGTAATTTGCCACCCTTTCCCCCTTACTTTCAAACATTAAAATACTAAAACAATATTCCATAAAAATCAAAATTTCTTAGAAGGTAATATTGATTTCCCCTCCCATACATCATTCTAAGGCAGGCAACCACATGCTAGTATGCTAAATAAAGTACAGACCTCATATGAGGTAGAAATAGCCAAAAAGACCCCCTAAAACATACTGAAAAATCTCAATATTGTTTAATGAACTCATAGAATTATATAAAACTTACTATGCTTTATGTTTAATATTTGTATCAAAATAAAATCTCTCTGTTGAACAAATTGCAAGTAAAGTCTGGTCTACCACGCTCATGACTGAAACGACAAGACACATGGGCTACTTCTTGAAACTCACTTCAGAAAGCTGTAGGCTCCCACTGTAGAAATGGGCTGGGATTTAACCGTGGCTCTCAAGCCTACGTCTAGATTCTACTCGGTACCTCCCTTTCGATGAGGCCTTCTTTAAAGATCACTCCAAAGCAGTAGAGTATTTTTAGTAGGTTCGAGTGTCTGAATGTTACACTAAAACTTTAAAAAAAAAAAATGGTTCAACCTGATATTCTAGCTTAGAGTCAATGACATAATGCCACTTTTCTGATATCATAGTAGGACATTAAATTCTAGTGAAGATCCCCCCCCTTCAGCGGTCTTGGGATTGCATATTAAACAGGGATCAAGCTGGCAAGTGTGAATCTAGCAGCCTTGTCAAAGGGAATGTGAGCGCCCTGCAGACCGACGTGATGTGAGCTCTGTCTGGGCACACGATGATGGGGGACATACTAAGTGATCTTCGGAACAGGAAGTGGCCAACGCACCGTTCTCTTTTCTAGGCAGTCTGAACGGCGATCAGAAGACAAGCCAGAGCTACCAAGACATGTGTACCTGTATGGGTTTTTTTTTTTTTTTTTTTGCTTCTGGTAGAAGCACGGTTTCCATATGCAGAAGGGAAGGCAAGAAAAACATTGTCGACTTACGGCGAAAAGGCAAGCTGAACTCTGAGGAAGTGGGAAAGGTGGGCGGGGAAGGATGAATAGTCTAGTAAGATTTGAAAGCAGTAATGTATATGTTTTACTAGATGGGAAGTTTGAATCTTTCATTTTTATAGAATTTTTCTATTAACAAAACTCTCCACTATGCAATGATTTCACGCATGGCATCTTTCACACATGGGCACCTCCTAAAAGTCAACTATTTAAGGACATCTAACTTATTCCATGACAATAGTTGAAATACTCAGATTTAACCTACAATTGTTTACACACCCTGCCCCTTAGTCACAGTGGTTAGAGATACGTTCTTTTAGGTTTTCAGTTGTGCTCTCGGAATGAAACCGATCCAACAGAACCATCGGCTACACTAGGGCAATACAACACAACATATGAGCTCGAGGTTAAAGCCAGTTAGCTTCTTCAGGACTGCAGTGCCTTCGGAAACAAGGAACCCTCTTCCCTAAATAGGCTCAAGAGACAGCTGTGTTTAATTGGGTAATGCTTATTCCACAAGATTTCTGCTTAACTTACTTACCCTGCAGTTCTCTGAACAGAAAAGATCAGTTGACGCTCAGACCAAACCTGAACTCATCCTAGAATCTTGATTAGAACGAAATGATACAAAAATAACCCACACCAGGCAGTTGGATGCGTTCCGCACGCAAGGCGGCCCACACAGAAAGCATGTCTGTGTGAGGCCAGGAAGACTGAGGTCGTTAGTCTGAATGGTCAGTAATTAACCACGGACTGATCAAGACAAGATGTTATGATTAGCAATGGCAGAGCTAGAATGGGCTTCTTTGAAGAAAACACACCAGAAAATATCCATGATACAGGAATGAGGCTGGTCAGACTTCAACAGGAATCCATTTTTAGATCAAGAGGGAAAGGGGGACCAAACTTAGCATGAATTATCACCTAAAAGAGAAAGAAAGAAAAAGATGAAGGAAAGGAGGGAGGGAGGAAAAGAGGGAGGAGGGAAAAGAAATATCTCAAGTTGTGGTGTACTGTAAAAACAGTACTGGCAAGGACAACAAAACTCCACTGATAAAAAAAACAAAGAAATGAAAGAAATCATAAAATGACCTCAGAAGAAATCCACCCAGAAGAGCATCACAGAGCTATCAAGTTTTCTTTAAAAAAAAAAGGTGTGCTTATGTATGTAAACAAACATATATATATATACACAACACACACACACGTATGTATGTGTGCTCCATCTGAGCTCTAAGGTTGAATCTAATGAGTGAAAGAAGCTATATCATGACACTAACTAACCCTGCCAAAATACCCAAGTAACAGCCAAGAGCAGCAGTAAGACCTCACAACGGTTCTGATGAGACTGCTGAAGACTGTTACAAGATGCTGGGCTTAAGTGATAGGCTCCTTTGAGTCCAGACAGGAAGACAGGAGGGAGCTGGGTTCAAACACGCACTGTATGCAGAACATGAAAACACAGAAACAAATCCTCTACCTGCTGCAGAAAAAGGAAGAGATGGGAACACTCAGACAGTCACCTAGGGAGTAGCTAGTGTCATTTCTTAGAAATAACCACTTGGAGAATGTCACTGCAATCTGATGGGTTCCTCATCCAGGCATCCCACCATCAGTGTTTCTCTATAAGATGATAGGGCACACACAGCACAGGTGACTTTAGCTAAATATAAATAATTTAAAAACTGATATTGTTTTAGAGGTTCAAGTATGAGAAAAGAAAACTAGGCAATATTCCGCTGACAAGAGGTGAACCGGAGTTGACAGCATAGTTCCATCTGGATTAGCAAAACGGCTCTGAGCACTTGCCCAGCGTGTGCTGCTGTCCTGTGGGTCTGCATGTGTGCGGGCAGGGCTGTCACGATGGGACGGACAGCCTCATCATGGGGGAGTCCTACTTCTTGTTTGGGCACAGAGTTAGAAAACCAGTCCTGTGGCAAAAGCTGTCTTGTTTAACCTAAAACACACCCAAAATACATGGGGATGTCACATCACGCACAGAGCGTGGTACCCTGGCCCACTAGCTCCACTTCCCTGCTGTGATGTGTAATATCCATTAACATATCTCCAGTTTGTAGGTCCACATCTGCCACCTCAAAAGAGTGCTCGGTCTGAGACAGGAAGCCAGGTAGCAATGGCTCAGTCCCGAGCACAAAGAGGGAACTAAATTAGAGAGGTGGCCGTCATTGATCCTGGAGTTGGCTAGTCCTTATCCAAGGCCGCCTTTTATCCCACAGTGTCTGGGAGTTCCAGGAGGCTGGAGATGGCTGCCATAGACTAACTCCTAGTCATACAGATGTAATTCTACCTTCCCCTTGCCACTTTCAACCCAGTTTAAAATGTTCTATCAAAATAACCTTCCAGAAAACTATGCTTGAATGATCACCAGGAAGGTTGGGCTCTTCTGAAATATCCCCTGGGCTCATCTTAATTTAAAAAGAAATATATATATATATATATTAAAAAGAAATATATATATATATATATATATTAGTCTCAAGATATCTCAGAAATACAAAATTAGAGCTACTGGGTCAGAAACAATGACATTCATTACTTCAAATGCATTAAAGAACACATGGGAAGGACAGAAACTTCTTCCTCCCTCTCAACGTCACCCGAAACAACTGTCAGGCTGGGGACTACTGCAGACAGCTGTTAATGAGTTCAAGGGGGAACTTCAGAAGAATCAAAAGATAGGAAACATGCCCCAGATTTGATCGATTTTTGGACAAACTTTCTTTTTCCTTTAATGATCTTCCTCAAACAGAACAACTAGAAATATCTTAGACTTACCATGTGTAATGTCATATCTTAATGTAAACATCAAAGAAGGTACCAAGATTTTCACTGGAGGAAAAGAAAGCCAAACCTTTAGTCGGCACAGTCCTTTCTGCCCTGGAGGAGAGGCCAGGCTACAAACATCACACATGCAGAATGAGAGAGAAGGTTTTGTCTCACTGAATTCACGCAGTTTTAAAACAGTTATCAAGTCTACTAAGCACCAACAATCCTAAAAGTTTTTCAGCTTCATGATTTGTTAAAAAAAAAAAAAAACCACTATCAAATTAACATTAAAAACAAACTAAAAGTGTTGCTTCTCAAAAAAACAAACCAAACCAAAACTAAGTATGCCACTAGGTTTTGGGTTTTTTTTTTTATTTTTTTTTTGTGGGTTTTTTTTCTTTTGCTTTATTTTTTTTTTTCACATTTCAAAACCCAGTGGCATATAGAATACATGGGTAAAGAAGGCCTTGACCTCTACCCTACGCTGATGGAGAGAACAGCATGTCACAGATAGTCTAAAACTCTGAAAGTTTTAGAATGCAGCATCCTGTCACAAAAAAAAAAAAAAAAAAACTGATAAAGTATTTAGAAGATGCTGCCCCTTTATTTAAAAAAATTTTTAAATGAATTTAAGCAAAAATAACATCCATTTGTACATCAACTGGCCATTTCTGGTACAGAAACCCAGCGTATGGTAATATTATCGAATAAATGTAAATGCTACTTAACATTTTTTTCTTTTTAAATACATTTTAGACAAACTTTTTTCTTTTTCTTTTTTTATAGTTGCACAATTAACCTCTTAGCTGCTAGCTTGATGCAAACATATGTAACAATACACAAATTTAAAAATATTTTTATTCTACATAAAAGCTGTCAAAGTTCTGACTCACATCAAAAATGCAAAATAATAGGATATACTTTTAAACTTAGGCGCAGGTCTAGCAGCAAGGGTCTGAGAGCGCGGTCAGCGTTGGGCAGAGGGCTGCACACAGAGGAGCCTGCCACCTCAACTCTACTAACAAATAGGAACTGAACACTCTGAGAGCGCGGTCACTTGAAGTAGGAGTAGAAGCCGTTGCTGCCCGGGCTGCTGCCCAGGCTGAGCTCCTGGAACAGGGACAGTGGGTCGCTGCCCTTCTTGGCCTGCTCGGGTGGTGGCCTGGGCTTGGGCGGGGCCCGCAGAGCACTGGCATAGGACATGGCGGGCTTGCTCCCTGCCGGGCTCTGCTGGCTGCTGCTGTTGGCCGACTCTGCGATCTGTTTGTTGGGCATAAGGGGTGGGAACTGGCCGAGGTGCTGCAGCACCGTGTAGTTGAAGGAACTGGACACCTCCGCGCTGTCGGGCTTCAGCTGATCCTCAACGGGTTTGACAGTCTTGGGTGGCGCTAGAAACAGAGAACAGGAACAGGGTTTACCAGGGGCGCAGGAGCGCAGCCTGCACACGGGTTCCTCGGTCTTAGAGAAAGCAAGGGCAGTTTAGCTCAAGCACACATAGCTTCAGCCATAGGATGTAAAACCACACTTTAAGCCCCTTTTCTTTAAGAATCACCAAGAAAGGCCGGGCGGTGGTGGCGCACACCTTTAATCCCAGCACTTGGGAGGCAGAGGCAGGCGGATCTCTGTGAGTTCGAGGCCAGCCTGGTCTACAACACAGAAACCAATGTCAACAGAGGCTGGAAGGTGTGCTGACAGATAAACACTCATCTGCCTGGGAAGTTGGGCTACTGTGAACCAGAACACACTTGTAGCAGCAGCAAACCTGGTTCAGGGGCACCGGGTCTACCCGCTACAGACACTCCCATTTCTTGTAATGCACATTTACACTGAAATGTTTTAGTTTTCCAAACGAGATCTCAGTATGTAGCTTAGGCTGCCTTTGAACTCTTGATCTTCCTCCTTGGCCTTCTTGGTGCTGGGGTGCAGGTGTGCACCAATATACCGATAACTTAGAATGTTACATTCTAAGTGACATGGAAGATGAGAGGGAAAACGTGGAAACATCGAATTTCCACCTGTCTTCCCAGGCAGTGGTGTAGTCCATCAACACATAGCTTCGTTTCCAATCTTTTACCACTTACTTAACACTAGTGTGTGTGTGTGTGTGTGTGTGTGTGTGTGTGTGTGTGTAGACAGAAAGAGAGAGAGAAGGGGAGGGGAGATAGAGAGAGAGCACCCATGCACCCTTGCAAAGACACAGTGGCTTTTGAGCGATTTCACGTGGGCAGGACTGACAGGAAAGAGGCCCATAAATATTGAGGCACTGAGGAATCAAAATAGGCTTTCTAGAAACTCACCCATTCCTCTTACCTATCAACTCTCTGGGCTGAGCAGTCCTGCTGGGTCCATTGCACGGAATGTTCTGGTAGGGGGTAGACGAGGTGGTGTTAGCCCAGGACTCAGGGGCTGGGAAGCTGAGAGCAGACGGGCGGCTGTGGTCCTGCAGTTCTTTGCCCTGAGCCAGACTGCCTTGGGGAGCACTTGCCTCTTCCGCACAAGGCTGGGCTGAGCTAGATGAAATTCTTCTTTGGTACAAGGGCCGACCAGGTCCTCTGGGCTCATACTACACAAAGAAAAGGATGCGTGGTGAGTCTGAGCGCCTCCTCCCATTCCCGTATCACTTTCGGATCCTCACAGAGCAGGACAGATTCTCAAGGAAATTCTCTTCCGTGGTATAGGGCCCTCTCCTCTTCAGCTTCTCCCCTTTAAAATGCAGCAGGTACTCCAACCTGGTGTCAGGAAACCTGGGCCTGAAACTCATCTTTGGACGGTCCCTCCCTATGTGGTCCTGTGCCCAGCTGTCTTTAGTTATAAAGCCACATATAAAGCCATTCTCTGGAATAGCTCTTCCAGAGAACAGCAGAGCTTGGGTATGAATAGGAGTCCCCAAGTCGGCCGACCCACGGAGCTGGGCCAGAGCCACTGGGCATCCCAGCTTCTGCTCAGTTGCTCTGCTCGGCCCCGCCAGCAAGATCCGTCTCCTCTAGCATAAGCACTCCTTACTGACTTCACCGTCTGTCTCCCAGTTAATCAGCTGATACGGAACACTCGTTACTTTCTCTACAATAGTCTTTTCACAGGTTTAAAACCCAATTAACTTATGTATCTCCTCCTCTCTAAATTTCCTAAAAGTATGCAAGCCAAACTCCCTTGGCTTCCTGACAAAGGCCTATTTGATCACCATTTCAAGACGTAGTGACAGCTGGGGCTCTCCAGTTCGGGCCTGACTGTGGTAGGTACTGGGTGTCAGCTGCAGTGACAGACAGTACAGAACAACCTGTCTAGAGCCTAGCCAGCAGGACTCGATTTCAGGTCTTGCCTTAGACCTCCAAGTGTCACCTAGGAAATTCATCTACATAATGGATCACCTCCAGCACACACTTCCTCTTGGGACTGTAGAAAGTACTAATAAGCTAGAAATGGAGGGTGTTCAGGGTGGCCCCTGGTGCCTGCAAAGAGCCAACTGTTTTATCCTGTTTTACGGTCCTTAAAAGGTGCTAGGCAGGAAAGCCAACCCCTCGGAAGTGCTCATTCTCCAGGCCAGACAACCCTTGAGTGACTGATCAAATGGTTTGTGCAGTCATTTTTGTAAGGAAGACTTTTAGCTCTTGAAGTGAAGATGGAGTGTCTTTTAATTGTCATCCTGGGAATTCCGCCCTGTTGCTGTCTGCACGGACCACACTTTCCAGCCTTTATATGTGAATGCTAATGCACTAATGTCGGCCAGGGGCTCAAAGAGAGCAGACCGTAAGAGCCCAGTGACACAGAACACTGCGCACGGTCACTTCATAAGCCCTGTCTTTAACAGGCACCTAGACCAACAGTATAGATCATGGGGAGACACAGGAATCTATCAGAAAATTACATAAATACAATGAAAGAAAAACAAACAAGGTCTATAGGTTCAGCTATCGCATACACGAAGGTGAACGTGTGGAAGGCTATCTTCATCAGACTTGTTCCTCACAGGTTAGATGGCTATGGGCGAAGGAACAGACAGCAAATGAAAATGGTTTATACACCAAATAAGGAAAGGTTTCATTCCTTTGGTCTCAATTCTTAACTTTTATTTCCTTGTTCAACCCACTGACTGCAACCTCCAACAAGCACTCTACCCTGCTACCTTTTCTCTTTTCTTTTTCCCTTCCCTCTTTTGTTCTTTTCATTGCTCATCAATCTCCACACCCCCTTTGCTTTCCCATCTTTCTTTTGGAGACAAGTCTCTCCACGTAGCCCAGGCTTGTCTTGACCACCTAGGCTCAAGCGACCCTCAGCATGCCAGCAGCTGGGACTGAGGTGTGTACCACTGTGACTTAATCTCCTAACTTCTCTCTAATGCAGAGTCTTCCCATTAACCACACTGGTGGCTGCGGACGTGTACAGACCCCTTGCAGCAGGTGCAAGTTTCTTTCTACTTTGTGTGACTGTGTGTGGGTTGGGAGTAAGGAGGATGGTGGGTTGTTTTTGTTTTCAGAAGGGGAGATATCTATTGAGATGATCATGTGATCTTTTTCCCAGACTGTTAACATGGTAGGTTACACACTGATTTACTTCCAAATACTGCACCAGCCAGATAAGCTGCACAGGGTCATGGTGTATTGTTCTCTTCTTCGTGCCTGGCTGAATTCAATTTGCTGTTCTGTTGAGGATAGCTACATTCTTGCCATAGAAATAAGCCTATAGTTTTCATCTTTGTACTGTCTCTGTCCTGCTTTGGAAACAGTAATGGTGGCTTTATGCAATTAACTGACACATTTTCCCTTTCATTCTCTGGCAATGATTATAATTGGTAAATCTTCTTTACATATTTGGAGAAATTCAGTAGTGAAACAATTCTTGTCCAAGAGAGCTCTCTCTTGAAGTGGTTTAACCATAAATTCTAGTCTTCAACAGCTAGATGTCCATGCCTATGACATTTCTGCATTGCTGCCAGGTTTTTGAAAGTGTGTGGACTTCAGGGATGTGGCCCATCTCACCTACACTTTTGAAAACTGTGTGCAACCTTCCTACTTTCTTGCAAAGACACCTACATGATAGTGACATAGTTCCTTTTGTTCCTGGTATCAGTAGCCAGTGTCTTCTCTTTTTTCCTCTTGTCAATCATTTTTTGGGGGGTGGGGGAGCTAAAAATATTCTAATACAGACTGAAGCATGAGGATTAAGGAGGGGCACTCAGAAGAATAAACTCGGCTGAAGGTGTGGGTCTCAGCTTGTTTTCCAATGAGAGGAAACAGCCTGGGCTTTGTGCCTGCTCCTAGAGCAGGACACCTACAGTAGCCTTTAGCCTAGGGAGTCCACGATTGGCAGTTGGCATGAAGGACTCTTTCCCTTCATGGCCTCATAATTTTTCCTGTCTTTCTGTTCTACTTCAATTCTCCCTGAGACTCTGATCCTCAATCTTAAGGGTTGCGGAAGGCTAAAAAGTCCATTTTCTGTAATCCCTCCGATGTCTATGACCCTACCTCTCAACCTGTCTGCACTAGGGCGGACACCAGGGTATGAGTGTGAGCACTGGAACATCACCATTTCAAGGGAATCAACAATGCTTCCGAGGGAGTCCAGATAAGACTTCAGGGTACCAGCATTTGGGAGATGAGGCACAGCTTCCCACTGTGACCCTCAGCAGCCTCAGGAGTTCCCAGACCTCAGGGCCTTCAACTCACAGATTTGCAAAATTCAAAGCAAGAGTTTCCACACTACCCAGCAGCACACCCAAGGTATGCAGGTTTAGCATGCCTAGTGAGAGAGAAAGAGGGGGTTATGCGGAAGAAAGTTAGACTCTTCCTGGTCTCACTAAATGCTATCTTTCCCTTTACAAAGAACCAACTGTGAGGGGCTGGAGAGATGGCTCAGCGGTTAAGAGCACTGCCTGCTCTTCCAAAGGTCCTGAGTTCAATTCCCGGCAACCACATGGTGGCTCACAACCATCTGTAATGGGGTCTGGTGCCCTCTTCTGGCCTGCGGGCAGACACACAGACAGAATATTGTATGCATAATAAATAAATTAAAAAAAAAAAAAAAAAAAAGAACCAACTGTGAGTTTCGTGGACTCTTTCTTGTCTATTGTTTTCTGTAGTTATTAGCCGTCCTGAAATCTGTCTTCATCATTCTCATTTCCTGGAGTTTATCTTGCTCTTCCTTTAGAATTTCTTCTTTCTACTTTAAGCATTATACATCCCCTCTGATGCTGCTGTGACAGCAATGCACGAATTCAGGCGCACCGCATTCTTACTCTAACACACAATAGCCACTGATCTGCATTATACACAGACATCTGGGAAACAAAAACCAGAATGGGATTCTTAAAAGATTAGCGTCCAGATACAGAATGAGATATCAAAAAGTGTAGCTACAATGTGCTGACAATTCAAATACATAACGATACTTGATTCAGAATGATATTCAAAGTGAAAACAGGAAGAGAAAGCCTCAACACCATCCTTGAATCCTGCTAATACACTGATTTATTACCCTAAAAAATGAATAAAGGACATAAATTATTTAGTTGCCTTTTCCATATAGACTATATTTTAGTATCTAATATGCAATGATGAAACTCCTCCTTCATATAAGAAAAATAAATACAAAAAAATTTAAAATTTTTTAAAAATACTATTTGTCATCCTAATAAAACAAAAGACTAAAAGAAACAGCCATCAGCATCTGCTAGGTCAGGAAAGTCGGGAACTACACTTGACAGGTCAGATTGATACCTGACCCTCATCTCAGCAGCCAAGTTACCATCAGCAAAGTGGGGAAACTAAACACCGCCTGCATCTCCTTCCACACGCATATGAATATAAATATTCACTGAAAACAAAATTGTATTACATTCTGCTTGATAATTTCTTGTTCACATGTCACAGATAGAGACTGAGGAAATGACTCGGGGGTTAAGAGCACTTAATGCTTTGCAAAAGACTGACACCCACATGGTAGCTAATAATCATCCATAACCCAGCTGCAAGGCTCTGGCAGCCTCCTCTGGCCTCTCTGGGCACCAGGCACGCACACTTATATATGTGCAAGCAAAACACTAATACACATAAAATAAATCTTTTTAAGAGTCAGAGATATTTTCCTGTGTCATGAAAACTCTTCTAACATCATATTTGATATTTATTTAAACATATCTTTTCATTTTCCCACCACTCAAAGAAACTTCCAACTATGAAACACTCTCATGTCCTACTAATGGCTTAGATTCCCTAAGGTTAGCACTGTATACTTAAAGCCATGCGCCTGCAGTTTGGTACAAAGACATCAAAAAAGAAAAATCAGAAAGAAAGAATTGGCACTGTGACAGGCAATGCTGAGGCAAGTGAAAAACCTAAAAGTTCTTTTCAAATATTGCCTTAGTTTTATTGTAGATATAAAGCAAAACAAAACAACAAACTCTAATGGTTTTCACGAACATGGTATTATAATTGTAGAACAAAAACAAAGGTAATCCAGAATAATTGCTTGATTTTTTTTTTCCCTTAGTGATGGGCAAGCTTTGTGTCACTGAGCCTCTCTAGCCGAAAAATTCCAATGTAAAAAGCAATGATACAAATAGGCTTGTATCCTATATTGTATCTTCTTATAAGAAATGCAATGGCTCTGCGGTGGTAGCGCACGCCTTTAATCCCAGCAAGCAGGAGGCAGAGGCAGGCGGATCTCTGAGAGTTTGAGGCCAGCCTGGTCTACAAGAGCTAGCTCCAGGACAGCCGGGGCTACACCAGAAAAACCCTGTCTCAGAAACCCCCTCCCCCCTCAAAAAAAAGGTAAAGAAAAAGAAAAGCAGACAGACACGACAGTGGAATGGTCGTGACTCTCTGACAGAGTGTTCGTCAGCTTGGGGCCACCTAAGGAAAGCACCTCTCAGGAAAGGTCACTTGTGAATTGGCCAGCTGTGCTTTCCTACCCCCAAAGAGCAGATCATAACAAGACAACGCTCCAGCTAAGAGAAGTCTGCACCACGGAGGCATTCTGGGCTGCCTCAACTTCACCTGACTGCTTACTCTTCTTCAAAGTGTACGGTCAGGCATCAGGATGCCTCTTACAAGCAAAGCCAGACTGAATAGGATACAGTTTATAGAGGAGTTTACCCTACAACTTAGAACAACATGCTTTCTCTCTGAAGGACCAAAATGACCACAATTAAGACACCAGTTTTATAAAAAGAATGTCAGAGAAGGCTTGCTCACTCCTTAGCACTGAGAAATTCATTGCTTATTGTGAATTTCTGAGATTTGGGGCCATCTGAATATTCAAAGACTTAGCAGCTAGAATGAAATGGATTTCCAGAATGGGAGAGTTGCTCCTCCCCTCCCCACAAAAAGGGAAATTTTTAGATGACTGAAAATGTAATTCTTTGCCCCAAGAACATTTGCTGTAGTCGTTCCTTGTTTCCTCCATGTTCCTGTCAGGCATGCATCTCAACTTCATTAACAGGAGCTCGTAAGCAGCTTGGTGCCTCAGGTGCCTTTAAAAATAAGTTGCCTATGGGACTGAACGAGCATGTGATCAAACTGGACCCTCTGAATGTGGCTGACAATTGGGGACGGCAGAGAAGCCAATGACAATGGCACTGGGATTTGTCTCTACTGCATGTACTGGCTTTTTGGGATCCTAGTCTATTTGGATGCACACCTTCCTAAGCCTGGAAGGAGGGGGGAGGGCCTTGGACTTCCCACAGGGCAGGGGTACCCTGCCCTCTCTTTAGGACTGAAGGGAGAGAGGAGGAGGGTGAATGGGGGAAGAGGGTGAATGGGGGAGTGGGAGGGAAATGGGAGGGGAGGAAGTGGAAATTTTTAATATTATTTATAAAACAATAAAAATAAACAAACCACACACACACACACACAAAGTTGCCAGGAGTTGGTTGGTGAGGTGGCTCAGAAAGTAAAGGTGCTTGCTGCCAAGCCTGATAACCTGAGTTTGATAACAGAACCCACAGAGGATGACTCCAGCAGGCTGTCCTCCAGGCCAAAACTCTCTCCCTCCCTCTCTGAACCCTCCCCATACAGAAATAAATAACTTACATGTGATTTAAAAAAATTAAAGAAAGTAGGCCTGTTGACACAGGCCTGTAATCCCAGTTCTTCAAGAGGCTAAGGCAGGAGGATGGAAAGTTCAAGCCCTACCTGGCTATAGACAGCAAGTTCAACAACAGTCTGTATAATTTAGTAAGACCCTCTCTTAAAATGAAAACAAACAGGGCTGGGGATATAGCTGAGAGGGGCAGTGTTTTGTCTAGTATGCATGAGACTCTAGATTCAATTCCCAGTAACTCAGTAATGATGATAATAAAGGAGGTAAAATAAATGACTTCTGGGGATAGAGAGATGGCTCACTGGTTAAGAGTACGTGTTGCTCTTCCAGAGGACCATGGTTTAATTCCCAGCATCCACAGGGTGGCTCACAAGCATCTACAACTCCAGTTCCAGGGAACCGGCACTTTCTTCTGGCTTCCTTAGGCACCAAGCATAGATATGATGCACATACATACACACAGGCAACCACTCACAAACATAAAACAAAAATCAATAAATCCTTTTTAAAATGTTCAATGTTGCCTTTAAACCCAGCCCTCAGGAGGCAGAGGCAGGCCAGCTTGGTCTATCGAGCTACTTCCAGGACCAGCTTCAAAGCTACACAGAGAAACCCTGTCTCAAAAAAAAAAAAGTTCCATGTTGATACATGTTGAACTATGATATCATTATATCAGTAAACATATGAAACATATGATCACTATTTTTAATTTTTGCTGCTAGTATTTCTTTCTAAATATCAGAATGTAATGCTAACATTTCAAGTACAATTTAATATATGGACTCGAAAAAAATGATTACTAAGTTTATGTAAAAATTGCTAGTCTCGAAAATCAAAAAAATTGCTATTGTCAATTTAAATAAAATTTTTAATTTGCTTGCTACTCTAAAACATATCTATAATGTTTAAGTTAGCAAATCCTTAAATATGGATGTGTATAAATAAATAACTGGGGGAAAGGTTAGCATATTAATTAAAGTCCTATATTCATAATTATGCTTCCAAAGCTAATCACCAAGGAAAAGCTAAGTGCTCTAGTGGGAATTCCAGGTCACATTACCTACAGTGCCAGGAGCTTTAATTAAAGCCCAACATCTCATCTCAGTGATTAGCTTTGATGCTCAGGCAATGAATGGAGGTCTATCTTATCAATCGTTGATCACTAATACTTAGATTAGGAGGTTTGCTATACACATTATTTACTCAGCCAAAACGACAGCAGTGTTTCCAGTTGGTTACACAACACAAATCACAAGCTATCAATGAGAAGAGGTGAAACCTATCAACGCTTTGTCAATATGAGACTCCTCCATTATAATATTTGGCTCTAAGGGACAAGGATGGCTGGAGAACGTAGTGAAATCCAAACTAAATAATGCAAAAAATACAGGTGGTAGAGAGAAAAATGAAAGTAAGGAAATTGTTCAAAAGCTAGGACAAGAAATATTCCAAGGCAGAGCCACTGCAGAGGCAGAGGCCATCTCTAATGCTGACTGACAGAGCTGATCAGAATGAGCAGCAGCCCAGGAGCATTGCCCGCTTCGCCACAGCCTCACTCCCCCAACCAGAGAACCCGGCCCTTAGTCTTCTGCATGCTAAGCAAGAGCTCAACCACCAGTCACACCCCCAGCCGGGACCCAATCTCTAATGAGGCTTTTATGATAACATCATCACTGCAGACAAAAATGTGCAATTTCAGAAACCGATTCTGATTGGAACAGTGACAATTTGAAAAGAATCTTTCATTTTCTCCATTTATTTCTTTAATCGGACTATTTCCGAGTAAAGCACATCTGATATGGGAGCTGTGCCTTGTGCCAGCCTCAGCACCACAAACTCCGTGCTAAATGGAAGTTTTTATCTTGACAAATCTACAGCCACTTAAGGAGAATGAGGAGCTATCTTTTAAGATGGAATGCCTGAAAGCGTTGATGCAAGAAGCTTGCATTCACAACACTGAACAGAGCATAAAACAGAACAACCTTATCCCACGGGAACCAGAAATGAAGACACTACAGAATTTTTAAAGAGAAACACACAAAATCTTAGGGGAGTGAGTAGAGAGAATACCATTTCCTAAGAGGAAACTGGAAAAATCTCCAGGGATAAAATCCCTTTAATTTAAGCTCTATGCTTAGTATAATTCAAATAGAAATCTAAAGGGGGTTTTAAAGGTATGTAAGGAAGAGAAAGAGATGACAAAGCCATTTTCAACTTCTACTAGTAGGAAAACCACAGAGTGGCCTCCTTCCTAGAGAAAGACGACAAACAAGACAGCACATGGGCTTCACTCTACCCCTTAAGACTGCATGTTAGTTCATAACACTGAACCTCATTTAAGTTAGGAGCATCATCTGGAACAGAACAGAGGAGCTGGAGGAGAAAATGATCAGAAAGTGATTTCAATACAGAACACACTGAAGAATGGCTTGCTTCTCAGGTTTGAGGTCATACAGTTACCATGCAAAATGAGCATTTTCACACAAATTCAGCCTTCAAATTTTTTTAAGTTTTGTGTATGTGTGCAAGTCTACATGAATAAATGTGAACCACGAGCATACATGAGCCTGCAGAGGCCAGAGGAGAATATCAGATCCCCAGGAGCTGGAGATACAGGCCGTTGTGAACAACAGTGTGGGTGCTGGGAACCAAACCCTGGTCCTTTGCAAGAACAGTAAATGCTCTTAATTACTGAGTCATCTCTCAGTCTTGAAAAACTCTTAATCGAGCCAAAATCACCAGAAATAGAGTCCTCAGAGGCCCCAAAGCTAAGAATGGATTTCTGTTGATTGCATTCTGTTGCCAGCTGACACTGGAGCAGAATACAATGCTATATAAAGAATCTGTCATTTAACAGGGAAGCTACTTCTAGTTAGTGATAATACCACAGCTAGTGACAGTATGAAGACACTTAGCTAAATATCTGGAGGGAAATTAAACCATGATCTCAAACATGCACTAGTATTTGAAGTCAAATTGGTGGAATTCATTCATCTATTGCCAGCTAAGAATGGTCAGGGCCTGCCCCTGGAAAAGACAGCCCCTTGTGTGGCCCAGCCTCATCTACAGAGCCAAAGGCCACCCACAGCTTCCACTGAATTTGGAGTAAAGAAGGAAAACCAGTGAAGTTCAGTCTTAGTTATGCAATGAGAATTACTCTCAGAACTGCAAAGGGCTGTAAAGACAGGGTCCCATTCAGAGTGCCCTGACCTTGGGGAAAGGCGACTGGATGGGGTAGTGGAAGGCACAATACGATGGGGGGCACAGCAGTTTCCAGTTTCCATGGCAGTCACTCAATTCCCCTAGGTTAACCCACCACATATTCTAATCTAAGGCCACCAGGAAAAGCCAAATATAATGCTATGGTAGCTATTTTTATTTAGTGAAATTAGGTGTTTTTCTGGCTTCTGTATGTTTTATATTGGCCATGCATTTCATTTTTCCAAAGAAAATAAAAATTATAGCTGAGTATTTGTGGTACATGCTTGTAATCTCAGCACTAAGGAGGCGGAGGCAGCAGGATGACCACAGTTTAAGGCCAGCTTGAACTACATAGCAAAATCTGGTCTAAAAGGTAAATATAAAACCAAAAACCTAGTCAAACAAAATTTGAAGGAAAAAATTCTCTCCATTCAAAGTAACTGTTAGACTAACCCGTGAGTGTTTTCATCCCATCAGATGACTCTGCCACGTTTCTGGCAATAAAAGAATCCACAGTGGGGAAGAAAGTAACTTTCTTTGTATTGTTAAAGAAATCATTTTAAAAGGTTGGAAACAAACAGTGAAAACATATGCCATTCACTGTGTGAGATGATTCATGCAAAGTAATTCTGAACGCACAGAACTTACCCTAATGCGTTGAAAATGTCAAAATCTACAATGTGGTAAAAATAATATTTTCCTTGTCAAAGAATTTCTTCAATTGCTGCAAGTTAGTCATCACTCACGAACCTAGTGTCAGAAGCAAGATGACCAAGTGTTTTTGCAAAGCAAAAGAACTCACTGACAACTGGAGGCACGTATTTATAACACTTGCAGTGACACAAAAATACCAAACACTGAAAGCGACAGTGTACAAAGAACTTAAATTCCAAAATCAAGGACCACTTAAAAAGATCAGTGATTCAAGTAGGTGATTCAGTAGGAAGTGTTACTAATCAAAGTATAAACAGTGAAGCCTTGTGAGAAGAGGGACACAGTCCCCACCAACTGTGCCAGCAGCACACCCTGGTGCCAAAGTCTTCTCTTCCATAGAGATGACAACAATACTGTCAAATGCGGCAAACAACTCTTTGGGCTAGGAAACTAAAAACTAGCAGTTTCCACGAGAACATCCAGTCAAGAAAGCCTCAGCAGTTTATAAAATCATCAGTTCTGTGGTCTTGCAAAGGTGTTCTTCAGCTCTGTGGCAGCCCTGGAAATAAGCCCTGCCCAGGTGCCAGGGGAAGCAGAACAGGCCTCATCATACTCACACAACTATAATTTGCTTTGAGGTCTCACGACTCAGGAAGACTACATCCAAAGATCTGTGTTATCTAGGTGTGGTACTTCACGCCTACAATCCCAGACACAAAGTAGGATGATATTGGCTCAAGGATGGCTTGAGGTTGCAGTGAGACCCTGTCTCAAAGAAAGACGTTTTAATCGTGTTTCACAACTGCACACCAGGTATGGCGGTACATGCCTGTAATCTAAGTGCATAAGAGGGCAAGACCAGCCTGAGCTACGTACTAAGACTTTATCTCAAACAAACAAAACTCCATTTATGCTGTTTTAAAAAGATATGATAACTCACAGTCACTCCCTTTACAGAGTTTTCTCCTTAGTCACTGTGAGCTCACTGGGAAGAGCTAGACAATGATAAGCTACACATTATACAATTTTGGAAATTTGTTATGCTTTTGTTTTTGTATGTACACGTTTTGCCTACATGTGGCCACAGAATCCAAAAGAAGCATCTGATTCCATGGAACTGGAGTTACAATTGAGTCACCATGTGGGTGTTGGGAACTGGATCCAGGGGCCTCTGGAAGAGGAGCACCTAGAATACTTAACTGCTGAGCCATCTCTCCAACCCCATTTTGAAAGTCTTTCCCCTGGAATCACTACAGGCTTCATGCCATCGACTGCTGCTGACCTCGATGCAAGAGTCCTGCCGTGAAAGCCGAGTTTATCTCCAGATGCTTACTCAGCAGCCAGGCTTAGGCTAACTGGCAAGATGCTGTGATGTTTGGAAACTGCTCTGACTGGGTACCCACTGCTTCATGAATAACATCCCACTAAAACCTCAGGATGGCAGGAGGGAGAACTGGTGCTTGGAAATGACCACTCACTAGAAAAACTGGCATCTTTAGCAAGTACTAGTCACCAAAATAAACCTAATGAAAAGATAAGCCACTAAGGTCCATGTCCCCAGAGTGGAAAGGCGAACACAATTCAGATATTAGTGTTCTCAGAGGTCAGACGTGCGGAAAAGCAATTTAAACTACTTTCAAGAGGCTTTATGTTTCAACAGTACCACACAAAATATGAACCAGCACAAAAAGATAAACATTAATTTTTTTCCAAGAAAAGGTTATTGTTTAAAGATATCCTATCTGAGAAGATCTCCTTTCATCCAATAGGTAGATAGCAGCAGTGTTTGTTCACTGCCCGCTGATCCCAAACAGAAGACCACTGAAAGGCATTTACCTCTTCTAGGCTGGGGAGCGAAGAAGAAGATACTGTGCGAGATGACAGTGGGTGAAATGGCTCTTGACCAATAGCGTGTTGATGGTTCTGTATGTGTATAAAAGGGTTCTGTGGTGGCCTGGGAGGCAATGGAGGTAGGCCATAGGGAAAGCCCGGCCCTATTAAGTGATTCTGTTGCAAGTTAGCAAAATTCCATGCTCCTTCAGGAGCCAGGTATTTCAGGGGAGGTGGAGCAAGGTGTTCAGATGGCAGTGAAAAGGGGGAGCTGAAGAGCTGAGGTGGGAGGCGTTGTGGGAATGCTGGGCTGTTGGCTACTTCAATGTCTCTGCTGTTGTCGTTACAGTTAGAAAAGTGGCTACTGCGGTCTGTGCTGGAAGGGGGAGACGGGACTGCTGGTGGGCTTCTAGTCTGAACTTGTCTGTATTGCAAAAGTCTTGATTGAGGCGGTGGCATTTCAGCTAGCTCTCGAGTGTCACCTTGATCACGATGAGACAGCTCTCTGAGTAAGTCCTGAAACCTACACGAAAACAAGAAAATATGAGGGAGAAACGCCATTGCATTAAGAAGAGCAGAGTCAGCCATGTGTGATTTCATACCAAATCACAATATCTAACTAGGGATGCCATTAATCCCAAACTAAGTACTGATACTCAGCAGATACTAAACTGGAAATGCTCAATAAAGATGTCAATCCTGTTTTTTACCTTTGCCTCAACATGAAAACTGGAAGTGATAGAATGCTACCACAGGCCAGGGAGATAGCTCAGCAGGTATAGATGCTGGCCACCAATTAGCTGACAGTCCAAGCTAATCCCTGGAAGACATATGATAGAAGAACCAACTCCCCATAGGCTGCCCTCTGGCCCCCATATTCATACAAACACAAATGTACACACCCATACACATACTCCTGTACACACATATACACACACTCCTGTACACACATATACACACACTCCTGTACACACATATACACACACTCCTGTACACACACATACACACACTCCTGTACATACACATACACACCCTCCTGTACACACACATATACACTCCTGTACACACACATGTACACACTCCTGTACGCACACATACACACACTCCTGTACATACACATACACATACACTCCTGTACACACACATACACACACTCCTGTACACACACATACACACACTCCTGTACGCACCCACACACACTCCTATACACACACATACACACATTCCTGTACACACACATACACACCCATACATCCGGCAATAAAAATAAATAACTAAGAGGCTGAAGAGACAGCCCACCAGTTAAGAACACTTGTGTTCTTATAGAGGACCCAGGTTCAGGTCTCAGCATCCATGTGGTAGCTCACAGCCACCGGTACCTCCAGTTCTAGGATTCAAGGCCCTCTCTGGCTTCCTTAGGCACCAGGCATGCACACGGTACACACACTATACATACAGGCAAAATACTCATACACATGAAACAAAAAAAATCAAAATCAATTAATTAAAAAAAGTTGTATATTTTAAAAATAGAAATAAATGCTAAAAAAAAATAAGAAGAAAGAAGCTTTAAGGGCCACAATAACAGGGTTTTCCAGAGAGGATGAGGAGGCAGCACACAGCAGCCATATGATGCTGACCACAAATACGCTGAATCCTCAGAGTGCCGAAGCTCCAGGAAGTCTGATAAAAAGTTAATCATAAACTTGCAATCTTTAAGTTTTAGCCACAAATTTACTTCTGTCCTCATTATTCTTTTATTTACTAAGTAGGCAAACAAACAAGATACACAGTCCCAGGAATGGTTTGTTTCTTTTGATAACAGACCATAAGTCAAGGAGCTAAAGTCATAGATCACTAGGCCCAGATTTGTACAAGAGTGATGTCTAATTCTCCATATTGTAGAGTCAATGGAGAGAACTTTGTAGTATCCACCAACAAGGCCAACAGTGGATTTATTTGAGACCGTGTTCCAATTGAAAACTAAAGGGCAGAAAACTCGGGTCCCGTTCAGGGCTGGCCCTGGGCTGCTGGAGTACCTCGAGAACGTTGTCTCCACTTCATCGTCAACTCTGCTGGCCAGTTTCCACTCTGCCCTCACTGGTGGCTGGTGGAGGCCAATGGGTGGCTGGGGAAGATGCGGGAGGTGAGGATGGGGATGGTGTGGATACGGAATGCTGCCCTGGCTGAGATAGGCATGGTGCTCACTCCACTGCTGTAGCCGCGCCTGCTGCTGCCTCAGTGTCTCCAGAGCTACACTTCCATGTACTCGATCTGCAGAAAGAGGCAGGTGGGAAAAGCTGGTTTAGTCCATTTGGGGCTCCAAGTAAATTTTGTACAAAGACCTTTACACCCAGATTTTTCTCCACAAAGGCAAAGAAATAGCTATAATTCCATTGGGTAAAAGTAATATCCTAAATTTGCCAGAGCCCAGAGCTATGGTGTTGACTCTCTCTCCTTCATGATGGTGCAAATGATGTCACCTGGATACTTAGTATACACCTATGTACATATAATACTTGAAGCCAAATTTTATAATACCAATTGGCTGGGTTTTCTGGAATTATTTGGAGACATGAATCAATCTTGACCTAGAGTTAATACTATACAGGACACACCATGTTCAGCAAATAACCTGGGGACTCTTTTCACATGTGACATTATGACAGGCAAGCTTACCCAAAGCTTCTCCTATAGGCAATCCTGGGGAGTTCTCATCAACAAAGTTGTTCAGAGGTGACGCTAGGATGGGACCAGGCTGTGTGATGGCTCTCAGTGGACTGTGACCGTCAGGAAGCACGGGAGATGTCTGCTGCTCGGGAACCACAGCCTCTGCAGCTGGAGGAGACTGTGGTCGGTGAGCAACTACATTATTGAAAAATGCATTGGTGGGCCCCGCCTGAAATGCAGGAGAGAGTTGAGGAGGTGGCTGCGGGGCCTGTGGAGGTGCCTGGCTTTGCTGCTGGACCACCTGATTTGGCTGAGGTGCCACCTGATTTGGCTGGGGTGCCACCTGATTTGGCTGGGGTGCCACCTGATTTGGCTGGTCAGGCAAATTATTCTGTTGCTGATTTAACAAGGTATGCTGCTGAGGAATAGGAAATGGTGGTCTGGGTAGCTGAGGAAGTGGATGAAAATGGCGGGTAGGGATTGCATACTGTGTGTGTGGTGCAGGAAGAGGAAGATTTATGTGTCTTGGGTTGAGATTATCTTTTCGAGGAAATTTGGTATTGGAATAAACAACGCTGGGACGAGATTCAGGGCTTCTGTTCTGTGGATTTGATTCCAAATCAACCTAGAGGAGAAAAAGAAAAAAACAAGAAACATTTTTAACTGCAAAAAACCGAGTTGGGTGACTTTTCATCCTTTCCCAAGCATACCCCACTTAAAGGCTATAATATGCTCTTATCAGTAGCAGTGGGAGGCCTGACGTGCAGAATCAATCACCTTTGACAATCAAAGAGAATATTCTTATAAATTAAAAAAGATGACAGAGGAAACAGCATATTAAATTTGAGTCTGAAGGAAAGCCGCTGCCATTTTATTAGAATGGCCACTCTAATTCCTACTATACTATTTTCAATTTCACACTTTCTTCCTTAGAAAGAGAACCGTTAATTTCCTTCTGATATAAATCAACAAAATGTGCTCTCTCCCTCTGATTTTATTGTTTTTATATATCCAATCTACTTCTCCAAACAAATCAACATTAATAAAAACTGTGTCTCTGGCAACTTCCAAATAAACAGACAGATGCCATGTCACGGGTATGGTTGCTGACTTATGTCCACTACATAGTCTGACATTCTTTCTCTTAACACTCGTAGAGGGCCTACTAAGTGCACCGTGTCTGAGTCTGAAAATTAAAAAGCAACAGTAAGATTCAGTATATACCCTCAAGAGCTTAGAGCAGAAGCTACCCTCGGCCCAGCCACTCTAGCTCCAGTGCCCTGAACCTGTGTAAATCGGGTCTTCTCAGAACATAGAAGGTCAATCATTTACATGTTATCCATGGCTCCTTTCGCACTGCAGTGGCAGAGCTGAACAGCTGCAACACACACTGTGTGAACATGAAGCCTGAGATTTATGTCTAACCCTTTGCAAAAACAGCCTGCCAATCACTAGTCTAGAGCCCAGCAGAGGCTCTGTGTAAACACACGAGACATTGGAAAGAGGGGTCACATGAGGGCTAAGAAAAGTAAAGAAGCCTTCAGAAAAGCAGGCTCCAGGGAGAGAAGAACATTCTAACAAACAGAGGGGAAACAGCACAGCAGATGTGGGATACATATTTTCTGTTCATAGAGCTAGAACTTTCTTCTTTACATGTTAGCTTCCCCTTCTTGACATCAATCACACAGACCCTGGCTGACTCAATACTGAGCGCAAACATCAAGTTTGATGCCATTGAGCTTTGGAGAACCACCGGGAAAAGGGTTTGAAATTAAAAAGCATGCTTGTCTTGAAATGTAGGTTTGCTGTAAGTGTTGACAATGTGGAAACAAAAACGATATGTAATGTTGTAAAATGACACCTTCTCTTTCCCAGCTGTTAAACCACTCCACAAACTGTTCTGTGTTACCTTGCAAGTTTCAGTGCTGAAATGGTCAGTGAGAACTGCAGGGTGCTTGTTTAGTCAAAGTCTATACACTACACAGGGTGCCGATCACTCCCCAAGAAAACAGACCGAGTAGCCTGGTTCCTACTTTGCACTAGGAGTACTGACCAGGCCACTGCAATGCCAATCGTACACCGAGAGCCATCACATCTCTCACCACTTGGCTCTGGGTCCTTGGGATTGCTAGGTGTGTAAGTGATCCGAAAACCAAGTGTTCTGGTCTTCCTAAGCAGTTGCTGTGCCTCTTGTCCACATCTCAGAACCTAACCGAGGTTCCTCATAAAAAAATATTTCCTCATACAACTCATACTCTTGAGGATGGTGAAGTTACATTAGCTAGGGACACAATTCTCTCCAAAAGACACTGCTGATGTGCACACTCTGAGCACACACACAAGGCTATGGTTACATGCCATGGTTGTTTGTGGCTCAGTTGCTGTTTTAATTTCTCCATCACTCGTGACTCTGACACAGTCAGGAAGCTCATGACCACAATACTCTATGACTCTGAAGTGAGAAGGAGCTGCGGAGAAAGTGAGCTTGTGTGTGTTTCAGAAGGGTGTGCAGGAGAATAAATGGCACTTCAGGACCCGTCAGTGGAAGCACCAGTGGCATACACAGTGGGAGGCAGCTTAGTTTCAAGTGCCATCCAAATCAGAATCAAGATAGCCAGTGCCAGTCATGTCACTGCTTTTAAATTTGCTATAAATCTTCTGTTAGAAAAGAAGGCTACCTGGCAGCCATGTTTCTGTTTCTCTACATCCTGATGCTTTGCTACGGAGCCCAGGAAACATATGCAAGGAACTCTGAGCTCTGTTTAATTCAGTGCCTCAGTATTAAGAGGCATATGACATGAAGGAGCTGAGTGACAGTGGTAGACGCAGGCTGCTTCAGACCCATTATCAGGTTTACTTTCACATCCTCTGACTCAATCAGGAAGTCTCCTGGCTGCCTCACTTACAGCATGGCTCCTCCTATGACACGCCCTCCACCTCTGGCCTCTGTCAGTCAGAGATGTTCCTGGGACACTTGTGAGAGGTAGAGAACAGCTGCTTGGGCAGAGGTTGGAGATCCAAACTGGAAGTCTTTCTTATGATGTGGGCACTTAAAGACACACTCAGACTAGTTTATAGCCACCAACCTTAGACTCAAAGAGAAGCGGGACCACATAGAACTCTGGGAAGTCACAACTTGAGGGCTAGGGTCATGAGAAGGGAATGTATTTAAAAAAAAAAAATCCAGAAGGAGTTGTAGGAAAAGAAATGTTGTGTTAAAGAAAATAATAGAAGTAAGACAACCAAATGGCAAACACCAAAGAAACATGAGCTGTGGTTGAGACAGTGAGCAGAGCTCTTGAACTGTGTGGGTTAAGGTACGGCACCAGGAGGTGAAGGTTAAATGCACCTTTCTTTCCTCACTCTTCTGCTATGGTTGTGTGGTGCTGAGCACTTAACCTCAGATCTCGTGTGTGCTGGACACACACTACCGCTGTGCTACATCTCAGGAGAAAGCGTCTTTAGAAAGTCCGCCAGCCAGTGTTCGCACGCAAGGCTAGCATGTGAGTAACGGCATGACAAGCAGAGTGGGAAGAATGGGCAGGTGGGAAGTGGGAAGAGTCTGCACAGCGGAGAAGGCTGATAACTCGGAGTCAGAGAGGTGACTGGATGAGGACAGGACACAGTAAACTCAAGAGGACTTCATCTAAGGCTGTAGACAAGAAAGGCTCAAGGATACATGAAAAGCAAGTTATCTGTTGCCATCAATTAGCAGGGCACAACCTTGGTAGTGGTGCATCTAGAGCAGTCACTGCACCGTGAGGTAACAGGCTTGAGAAAACCCACTGAGGAGCCAGGACAAAGCTGAGCACTGCATAAGAAAGAAGGGGCCAAGTCTCGCTGAAATGAAAACACACAGCTTCTAGCCACACTACATCAACCAATAACTTGGTCTTCTCTAATTTGTGCCAGCACAGAAGCAGGAAGAGTAAACAAGTGGGCAGACACAAAGTTAAGGATCTGCACAGTGGGTGTGGTGGAAAAGGTCAGGCACTGAGGGGAATCACTGTCACAGTCCCACCGAGGCTAAAGTCACTGCCAATGAGACATCTGTAGCTCTGTCTTCATACAGTTAGGAGCTCTTGCTATTCTTGCAGAGGACCCAAACTCAATTCCTAGCACCCACACAGTGGCTCACAACCATCTCTAACTCCAGTCCCAGGAGCTCTATGGCCTCATCCAAACTCCACAGGCACACATGTAGACACATACATATATGTAGCCAAAACACTTATACACATAAAATAGAATAAATATTTAAATTTTTTAAAGAGAAAATCTGAAGAAATATTTACATGCAAAGAAAATAACTCAGTGAAAGACAACAGAAGAAAGGTGACATGCCCTACTAAATTATTCTAAAACAGAAAGCATAACAGAGCCATGGGAAGCAGAGCTGCTTTGGGCCAATGAGACCTTCCCCACCAGAACCACACACTCAGCTGATGTGAGCAGCATACCTGTTTGAGCTCTGTAGGCTTTTTCTCTGGTGTTCGGATCTTATTAATTTCAGGTCCAGGGTTACTTGTATCAGTTTTACCTAAGAAAATATTTTTAAATCCTTATAAATTATCTCCAATAAACATGACATTTCCAGTCACTATTCAACACTAGACAAAGCAGAATAGTTTAAAGATTATTCATTCATTCTTATAGCCTTATATGCTACCGTGTGCATGCTAGACCTCTACTGTCCTTACGCTACCGTGTGCATGCTAGACCTCCATTGTCAGAACTGCAGCTTTTCTGTGAAAAAGAAAAAGTTATACATGAAAAATGGCAGGGAAAAGCTTCACAAAGGAGAAACAACCTGAAAACAGCAAATAAAAAAGAAAATGGTCCACTCTCCAAGATTTACAGTCTTTCTTTAAAGAAAAAAAAAAAAAACTAGACACATAAAAGGTCTTGGTATTCCTGCCTGTTTACAAAGGCTCAACACTTTGTTCATTTGCAAATGCAATTAAGTAAAAATCTAAATGATGTATCAATTCAACTTCCTGAAGGAATTTAAGTTGACTGTTAGGCTTAGACCTAAAAGCTTCCTGAAAGCCCACATGTAAAGTGGCTTGTTCTCAGTGTGTGCTACAGGGAAAAGTAAACCTTAGGATGTGGAGAGTAAAGAACAGCAGCAGGCATTGGGGCTCCAACCTTTCTTTTTGGCTTCTGTTTTCCTATTCCCATGAACCGAACACAACTCCTCTATCACACAGGCCCACAGCAATGGGACAAAGCAAGAGTGGACTGAATCCATCAAAACTGGAACCAAAACACATCTTTACTATACGTTGTTAGCTCCAGCTGTTCTGTCACAGCGACAGGAGTTCTAGTGCAAAGATTTTGAGCAGAAGTAAGTGAGGGATTGCAGAGGAAGCAAAGTAAGGCTTTCCAATACCTTAGAGTAGAGAGGCCTATCTTCACAAGTGTGAAGCACTTTTTTCAGAAAGAATTCAGCCCAAGTTGGATATTTTTCGAGAAATGCCCTAGCAACAGCACTAGAACTCTGAAAATGAACTGTCCTATCAACACTGACTAACCACTGCACAAGGAGACAGGAGAACTGTAATATCAAGGCTAAACACCAGTGGACGGCCAGAAGACTAGACAGTACATAAGAAAAACGAAGCAAGCTAAATAATACAGCAGCAGAAACTACCAAAACCAAAAAATCCTGAAAGGAACCAATACAGGTATAGTCATGAGCTTTGAAGAACATTAAGTATCTGAATGCATGGGCAAATGGGACCACAAGAGAAGAGGACAGGGAATCAGAAAAAATATCTGCTGTCATCAAGTTTGAAACTCTCCAAACATTGTAAGAACTATATAAAAAGACCCAGAATACGCACACACCAAAAAAGCAAACGAAAACCTTCCCAAAGGTATATTATAATGAAACTACTAAGACCAGCATGAAATAAAAAAAACTTTAGATTGGAGAGAAAGCACAGTACCTTACATATATGCAAAAAATAAGGCTAATGATGGCCCACACACACTCCCTTCTGTGCTAGGATCAAAGCCAGGACCTTGAGACTGCCAGGCAAGCACTGAGCTGCACCCTAAGCCACCTTAACTCTCTTACTTTTTAAAACTGTTTAAAATGACACTTGCCTGTTTAAACAAAAACCACCAGAAATATTTTCAAGTAAACCTACATAAAAGTAACATGTGCCGGGCCATGGTGGTGTGCACCTTTAATCCCAGCACTCAGGAGTGGATCTTCATGAGTTTGAACCTAACTTGGTCTACAGAGCAAGTTCCAAGCCAGAGTGATACAGAGAAACCCTGTCTCAGAGGGGGGGGGGGGGGGGGGGGGGGGGGGGGGGGGGGGGGGGGAGGGAGGGAGGGAGGGAGGGAGGGAGGGAGGGAGGGAAAAGAAAGTGAGTGAGTGAAGTACAAAGCCATCATGCCCAGAGAGGAGGTTCTGAACTTCCATCAGTCCTTTTACTGTGCATGAGGTGTGGAATTTAAGTAGAGAGGTATGCTTCAGAGATAAAAGATACTTAGCCCCACTGCAACTAAAACACTATTAACTACACCATAACTAATAAGGCAACAAAAGCTATCAAATGGAATTATAAGTATACCCTACAAACATCAAGCTCACAGAACCCAAGATTAAAAAGAAATCCATTTCAGTGTGGAGGCTTAAACCTTTCAACCCAGCACTCAGGAGGAAGAGGCAGGCAGGTTTCTGAGTCTGAGGCCAGGCCCGGCAGGGCAGAGAGAAGAGGACTAACTGTGAACTACCTAAGAGCAGCACGCTTTGCTGCTCCTTTCAGGTGGGGCTGCAGGTAAATGTAAACGAAATATGCACCAACCACTGCACTGCAGCCCCAACCTCAGAAATGTGCCTTAAAGATACAAACAGATTAAAAGCAAAAGACCGAAAACAATGTGCACTGCTCTCTTTAGTCAAAAGAAAGCCCAAGAGCTGCACAGACATTGACCAAAGTAGACCTCAGAGCCAAGAACATCACCAAGAACAGTCATGCTGTGACACTAGTGAGTCACCAGAGAACACACTCTTGAATGTTTATCTCCTAGTAACAGACCCTAGAATTTACTGAGAAATGACAGAATATAAAGAAAACCTAGACAAGCATGGCATAGGAGATAAACCTGTCATCCCAGCTCTTAGGGGAAACATTAGGCAGAAACATTAGGAGTTCAAGGTCACCCCCAAGCTGCATAAGCAATCAAAAGCCATCCTAGCTGAGACTTGGTCTCAAAAAATAAGAAAAATACAAAAGATAGACAAATAAATTGTCTTCGGAGACTAATTTCTCTCTTCAGAGAGTGACGGAAAAGACAGGCAGAAAGCCAGCAAGGACACAGGCAGCACTCCTGACCAGCATACCCTGAGCATCCTGGGGCTTCAAGGCACACATGGAGCACTGATAAAGAAAAAATCTCAGTGAATTCAACAGAATTCATGCAATACAAAATATGCTCTTTTACCATGATGGAATTAAAAGTAAGAACCAGTAACAGAAAGCATTTTAGGGCTGGAGAGATTGCTCAGTGGTTAAGAGCACTGTCTGCTCTTCCAAAGGTCCTGAGTTCAATTCCCAGCAACCACATGGTGGCTCCAAACCATCTGTAAAGAGATCTGGCGCCCTCCTCTGGTGTGTGGGTATAAATGGAGGCAGAAAGTTGTATACATAATAAATAAATCTTTAAAAAAAATCATTAATAACCAGAAACTGAAACTCACCATTTTAAATAATGCATGGCTATAATCTTTTTGGTTTTATTTCTGAAACAGACTCTCACTACTCTATAGCTCAGGTTAGCTTGGATTTCATAATCTTCTTGCCTCATTCTTCCCAATGCTGATGTGATAGGTAAGCACCATACCCCCAGCCCATGAATCTTAAAATATTTTAAGAGAAATTAAAAAGTATTTTTAAAGTATATTGAATTAAACAAAAATGCAAAAACAACATATCAGAATCTGTGGAATGTACTAATAAGGAAGACATTATACTAAATAGTCATTTTAATCAAGCTTCTACCTAAGAAAATGTTGAAAGAAGTTAAGACCTAAAAATATAGGTATACATATACTCTGTCCATAGACCAGAGACTTAACATTGTTAAGCTCCCAATTATTCCAAAAGTGACCCAAAGACTTAATGTAATCCAAATTAAAAGCCTAGCTAGCTTTCAGGTTCTTTGTTTGCTTTTTAAAAGACAAGCTGAGGGGGCTGGAGAGATGGCTCAGCAGTTAAGAACACTGGCTGCTCAACTGGAGGACCCAGATTCAATTCCCAGCACCCACATGACAGTTCATATTACACCAATGCACATAAAGTTAAATAAATCATTAAAAACAAAAAAAGGCAAGCTGATTCTGAACTGTTTATGGAAATGCAAGAAAAGCCTACATGAGACCATTTTGGAACAGAATGAAGTGGGAGCACCTAGATACCTGTTTTCCTAAGCAGCGTGTACAAAGCTGAGGTACTCAGGCCGGCATGTCTAGCATGGACGAAAATGTACACCAATGAAAAAGAAGAGCCCAAGTATGGGGAGCTGATTTTAGCATGAGCTTCAAAGTAGCCCAGTGACAGGAGGGTATCTATAGATGATCCTGGAGCAAACAACCACAGATATGCCAAACAAAGGAAACCACCCCAATGATCAGTCCTTATCGCACAGGACACAGAAAGCTAACTCAAGGACCCACTATGAGAGTTGACACAAGACTTCTAATGGGATTCCACCCACCGTTTCGACTTTGCTCTTGTTGATCCTTCTCTACATGCTGATTCTGCGGCTGCCCTATGTTGACAGGTGGGTGATGTCCAAGGCCATAAGGGATCGGTGACCCACGTCCATGCGTATGTAACAGGTTCATATTGTAGGCCATCGCTGCTGGGTGTGTAATAATCCGAGGATCAACTGCAAACCTACCCTGGTATCCTGTCCATGGTACCTAAATTATTATAAGAAATAAATTACTCAAACTGAGTATATTTCTCAACACAAACTGATATAATGTTGTTGATTAGCAAAATACAAACAGATACATAGAGAGACAACATTTTACTCAACTACCATGTTGATATCAGTCAACAGTAACAATAGGTAGAATCACTACTAAATCCCTAGTACCCAAAAACCTGGTTCTCTAAATCTTCAGGATGTTAGGAAAAATGGATCACTGGAGGCTAGAAGGAAATGAGGACTTGAAACTGATGCTTATTCCCTAATATGTCAAAGCAATTTATACTTCTGAATCGTTTCCCCTCCATATGGATGTACACACAGATTACCATAAAAATGATTATTTTCAAGTGAAAACTGCATGGTTACGTAGTTTAATAGACTGGATCAAAGAACAGAGGCTAAGACTTCTTGACACAAAGAGTAGGTATTCTAACCTTTCATGAGTAACAGTCATTTATTTAATGCTCATTCACAGCAGGCAAAATTCAAACGGGTCATTATTTTAATTAGTGCTTTTGATTGAGTCAACTCTACCTTAGATCACCTTCACAGAGGCAGAAAGCTTGCCTATACACACGTGATCTCTCCAGGGTAACACAGATGGGATGGCAATGACAACTGCTCTCATCATTGTTATAATTGCTTGGCTCAGACTCTCAAGAAATCCTCTACACTAAAAGCTTCTCTGACCTAGGAACATGAAATGGAAATCCTAACAGAGAGACTATTTCAAGCAGACCAGGTATCATGTCACTCTGCTTGGCTGCCATGCCTGTGGCCTACCATGGCCAACAAGAGTGAGAATGCGTGCAGCACAGCAGTTTCCTCTTCAAGAACACAGGCAGGAAGGCCAGCGCTCTCTGAAAGATCATCTCTGCCTGAAATTACCTCACTTAAATCAATTGTTTCCTAGGCAAAAACTTCTAAATTTAGAAATATCTATGTTTCTACAAGTTGAACAAAAAGCACCCAACATTTCAAAAAGGAAATAAAAATGTGTTTATATATAAGATGGAAGTCCTCTAAAAATCTCTTCTTAGAATTCAGTAGTGTTCCTGAATGGCACTAATGTTACATAAAGCGTGACAAATTTAGACCCAAACTTGACTAAAGATCTCTTCTGTCTCCTTCAATAATTCCACTGTTTAGGATCAGTTCATGACTGAGAAAAAGACACATAAAAACATCATGGCCGGGCGGTGGTGACACACGCCTTTAATTCCAGTACTTGGTAGACAGAGGCAGGCGGATCTCTGTGAGTTGGAGGCCAGCCTGATCTACAGAGCTAGTTCCAGGACAGGCTCCAAAGCTACAGAGAAAACCTATCTTGAAAAACTAAAAACAAGTAAGTAAATAAATAAAATCATCACTTATACAATTCTCCTTAAGAGACAAAAAAAAAATTTTAGAAGGCTTCTGAATCAAAACACATGACTCATAGACTTCTTCATATCCTACGATAAACCAACAAGTTACATATAAGTTAGACATTTCTTTGGTCATTTCAAAACTTAGTAGTTAAACACAAGTTGCTTTAAAAGAAGCTTATGGATACTGGAACGTTAAAAGTAAATAAAAGTGTGTATTGGTATGGGTGTGGCTCAGGAGTGATTGCTGAGCATGCGAGAGACCCTTGGCTTGATGCCCAGCACTGAAAAACAAAAGTTGGCAAGACACTCACTGAGATTGCCACCACTTGATCCAGAAGAAAATACTTAAAGCATGCACTTACAGGCAAAGGCACCGACATGACTACATTCCCTCCATAGACAGCAGGTACATAAAGAATACTTGTCCCAGTGTGAGGATCTATTCTTTGAACGGGGCTTGGAGATTTTCCCAAACTTGGGTGAGGTCCAAGAGGGGGTGGAGGAGTATATGCTCTAATAGGATTGCCAATAAGTACAGAAGGATTGGGTTGAACTGTAAAACAAACCAAAAAAAAGGAGACTCAATAGATGTTCACATTGACAGAAATGCTCTAATCATCCAACAAAAAACACATTTCCCAGGTGAACCATGAAATGCCTCCACCAAAGAACAAGTATGCAGAATAAACCACATTAGGAAACAAGCGCTCCACGGTGCTCTCAAACATCAGCCACAGCTGTGCGGAGGGTACTTTCCATAACCCGCAGTGCTAACTTATGAGAAGCTGGAGGTGAGCATTCAAGACAGAGAAATATGAGAGCACAACTCGCAGCAGCAGCCTCGAGGCTAGGAGCAGGCAGCTGCTCAGAACCAAGTTCTGACTTGGTTGCAGCAGTAACATATGGAGTGAAGGCTCCCCGAGTACCACATGGTATTCAAAGTCGTCCTAATAAACTACCATGAAATGTGTATGGTATGACATTTATAGGATAGAAATACCTCGCAAAGATTTACATTGTATAAAAGGCTATGAGTGTCAGTAGCTATACTTTGATCACTTTTCAGAAATTAACATGTCACAAAGTCACTAAGACTACAAAGTTAGTATTTGTATATACCTGAGAGATGGAGGTGGAAGTGGGGGTAAAGGGAAGGGGAGAGGAAGGAAAAGATTGATAGACAGAAAGACAGAAAGCTCTTTACTGTAGCAAATTTTGTTTAAAAAAAAAAAAAGCTTCTACTCACCAATGCCATCATTCTGGAAATGGTCGCTCTGAGGATGATGAAGGCTTTTTCCCTTTAAAGACAAAAACAAATACATGATAGCCTAAGCATGTTTTAACATTAGAGAACAGACATTACAGCCTAAGCATGTTTTAACATTAGAGAACAGGGCTTCTCCTCAACATGTGCAAAATAATACAACTACCCACAATGAATATTTTAAACACCCAGGCTGTCATCAGGAATTATCCTGACTACATCAAGCTGACTTTCCTTAGCTCTATGCCCTCTCTGGCAACACTGCTGTGTCTTCAGTTTTCTGCTTCAAAACTGATGATACCTAAAATCCTTTTGGTTTTGTATCTTAAAGATTTATTTTATCAGGGCTGGAGAGATGGCTCAGTGGTTAAGAGCACTGGCTGCTCATCCAGAGGACCTGAGATCAATTCCCAGCACCTACATGGCAGCTCACAACTGTCTGTAACTCCAGTTCCAGGAGATCTGACACCCTCACACCAATGCACATAAAATAAAGTTAAACAAATTATTTCTTTAAAAAATTTATTCTATCTTACTGTGTGTGCACGCAAACACACAAGTGCGTGCATGAGCAGAGCTGTGGGTAGGTGCTTAGACAAAATGGTCAGAAGAGGATATTCCATCTCAGAGTTTGGAAGGTGCCAGGTTTATCACACATGAGCGAGGATGCGAACTCCAGTCCTCATGAATGCAGTTTCCTAACCTCTGAGTCAGCATTCTAGCCCATTTTGTTAAGACAGGGTCTCACGTACCCCAGGCTAGCCTCAAACTGGCTACGCAGCTAAAGATGACCTTGAACATCTGATCTGCCTGCAGGTGTGGTCACCATGCTCAGTTTTATGCTTACAAAGCTAGGGGTAGCTTTGTGCATGCTAGACAAGCACTCTCCCATCTGAGCTATATTTCCAGTCCCTCAAATTCTCTGTTTAATCATTTTTTCTCTTTTGGTTTGGTTTGGTTTTTGTTATCTAGCCTAGCTGGCCTAGAACCTGTGATAGAATGGATTGGCCACAAACTCACAGTGATCCTTCTGCCTCTCTGCCTCTCAAGTGCTGGAACTACAATGAAATGTGCAATCAATACAACTATTTCTATCCCATGGGAACAACCCTAAAATTGTTCTAAAACTGAAATGACAAAATATGAAAGTTGTTTTTCAAAAAGAAAAATTCGTGTTCTACTCATAGGGCAAGAACCTAACATGGTTTGATTTTTTTTTTTCCAGTGTGATTCATAGTATCTCAAAGTATTCAATTTCTCTGAAAAAAAAAAAAAAGGAAGAGAGACACTGATGATTTTGTGGGAAATTTTAGTTAATTGCTAGGCGGCAATTTGGCAATATAGATCAGAAGCATCAAACACATACAGAGACTTTAATACTGTAATTACACTTCCAGAAATTTATCCAATTGAAATAATCAGTGAGTGATCTGGACACAGATGTTCATCACAGAGTGATACATATGTGTAATAAATGCTTAAGATCCAAATACCCATCACTGGGGGCTTTATTAAATAAGCAATGACAGTCCATGTGATGCATTAGTCTGCCCTTACATGACCACCAGTCACCAATGAGACGAGGATATTGGTCCTAAAATCACAGGGATCTGGATTCTGGCAACCACTGCATCAGTATGGAAGTAGATTCTTTCCTGGGCATCTAAGAGCCCTGTCAGCTAATATCGTGGTCCCAGAGAAACAAAAGCAAGTCAATCCCAACCAAGCTGATAAATCCGTGTTCTTTTTAAGTCTCTGTGCTAACGGTAAGGTTAAGTGGCAGTGGGAAGCTGAGTCAAAGGTAGCCATAATTGAGGTTCACTCTCCTTTTAAAGTGGGTAGCTTGCTAGCTGACAAGATAGTCCTACTCTGGGTGCTTTGTGATATACTAAATAAAAAGCAAACTGGGGTTGTCACACAAAAAGAGGTATCATGTCTTTATGTCTAATACTACACGCCACGCAGCTCAAAGGACATAGCCACCCACCATATTTTGATTTAATGGGTAACTGTAAGCAGCAGATTCACTTGATTTGGGCAAAATACAGTTTAGAAGCTTATAATCAAAACAGAATGTAGCAGCCAGCTAGAGCTGACTATGTACAGAAGTTAATCCATGGGCTGGAGAGATGGCTCAGAGGTTAAGAGCATTGCCTACTCTTCCAAAGGTCCTGAGTTCAATTCCCAGCAACCACATGGTGGCTCACAACCATCTGTAATGAGGTCCAGTGCCCTCAGGTAAAAGACCTTCAAAATATTAAGTCATTCATTCCTGCTCACATTAGGTATAACAAAGCCCAACGCTAACATACTCTTTAAATTCAGATCAGTAAGTTCAATGCCATGCCTACTATAAAGAATCCAACAGACCGCAGCAAATATACACGAACCATTCACAGAGTCTGCTTTTCAGGATGCTAACTGCAAGAAAGGGTTTTTGCTTTTTTGTTTTTTTCCCCCCATGCAGTGGAGCAAACAAGCCAGAGCTGACTTTGCTCAAAATAACTACACTCAGAACTGAAAATGGCCTTGACCTCCCTACACCCCTCAGCTCTGCCCCCTCCAAACAAGTTGTTTTCAGACTACAGAACCATTTCATCTTCAAGAATCCAGCAAGTTGTCTCAACTCTGTCAAATGCCACTTAAAAGATTAGAACAATTTTCTTATTCAAACATAATTTCAGAACGTAATTTCTGTACCTAGCAGCTTGTTATGGACATGCTTTTAAACGTCTCATTGGGGCTGGCAAGATGGCTCAGCAAGTGAAGGAATTTGCTGAAAGAACTGACTCCATCAAGTTACCCTCTGACTGCCTCATCTATGCATGGGACGGACACACACACACAAACACACACAAATACACACACTCTAAGCAAATCAAATTAATAAGTGTTTTCAGATTTTTTAAATCAAAATAAAATGTGTAGTAACCCTTTAAGCTGTGTTTTTATTCCCATGTTATCTGCCAGCCTCAAGTCTATCAGCAGGGAGTGCTGGGAGGTTAAAGGAAGGGTGCCAGAACTCTTCAGCTATCGCACTATTTCCGAGGATGACTACAACATTAAGCATGGCTCCCCACCATGCTGTGTTCTCATTTGTTCACCCAAATCTTGGGAACGTTCCTTGCAAATATAAACATTACCTGCAGCCCAACAAGCCAGTGTACAGCAGGGCTTTACCTTGGGTGGTGACTGCTGCTGTTTGCTGCTGTTTCCTGAGTGCTGCAGTCGTAAAGCCCGAGGGATAAATTCAGGAGCCAGTGGATTCAATACATATGTCTTCTTGAGTTCTAAAGCCTCTAGCTGGGCCTTGATCTGTTCAAATGTGATCCCGTGTAGACTATGATTTTCATGACACAGGGCAATAAATCTCTCCCAAAACTTCCTGCAGAAAAGATTCAGAAATTTGGGTTACAAATGCCCGTGTGTGAATAGAAGTAACTAAAGATGATTTCAAATTCTGCCCACCTCAAGTGCTTAAGGTTAATATTCATATGAGTATGACATAGACTCTTTCTAGCAAGTGACAAATCTTATGTTTGATGCGCACACTGTAGTCAGTCGAGGAGCATGGTATATACAAAACACGAAAACAAAAAACTTGACTCCTCCACCCTATTATAGAAATGTGTTTGTGAGCCATATAATAAGGTTTTCAAGAATCTATAGAAAATCTGTACTTCTAGTCCTATACACACATGTACACATGTACCGTGTACTTCTAGTGAAACATGTAAATATACACATCTATGAACATTTATGCTCTGTACATTTGGCCAATACCACAATGTATATATAAAACAGTGGACAATGTCATGGCTGTCCTAGTCTGTGTGGATATCTACTATGATAGTCATTTGATGAGGCTATCGCTCAAAATTGCCTTTCTCAGAACTCATCAATAAGTAATGAGTGATTGTATCTATATACTATATATATAGAGAATACAAACGTATATGCTTATTAGTATAATTGTAAAGAATTTTGTGTGGGACTAGGGAGATGGCTCAGTTGGCAAAACACTTGCTGTAAAGCATGAAGACTTGAGTTCTGAAAGACAATACCCACACAAAAAGGTTAGGGTATAGTACCTATACCCCAAAAGGATTCCACTGAAGCCCCACGTTCAGTGAGAGGTTCCCATCTCAAGGAAATAAGATGGAATAAATAGAAGAGCACTTGACCCAACTTTCGTTTCTATCACCCACATCAGCTGGCACAAGAGCTTGCAACTCCAGCTCCTGGCGACCTGTCTTTTGGCCTCTATGGACACCCACACACATGTGGCCCAAATATACAGACACAAAAATAGAAAGAGATCTAAAATAATAGAGTGGAGAGTAAGGAAGATGCTCTGACGTCCACTTCCACAGATATGCTTACATATGGAAATGCATATACAATGCACTCACTCTCACACACACATGCACACACTCAGACACAAACATACACAGCACAAAAGAACCTAGATATGCTAGGTTACGTAAAACGATTCAGTCAGAACATAAACTGGAGCCATGAAGGAGATAATCCACATGAGGATTCTCGAAAATAATCAGCTACTCATATAGTTTTCTCTTAGAGATACTTGTCATAACCACAACTTAGAATATTGACCAAGTAGTAAGAGCTAAATAAATTACAGAAAATACAAGGAAGGAACTGAAAAAATTGCAATGTCCACTATTCAAATCTGTAAATACTTATCAAATCTGTAAATACAGAAAAGAAAAAATACATTAAAAACAGATATTTACATTATTATTCATATCAATAGCAAAATTATAGTTATGAAGTAGCAACAAAAATAATATTGTGATTGGGGGTCACCACAACACAAGGAACTGTTACTAAAGGGACTAACACATACACACACACACATGCCATGAGACCCATGACTTCATATGCTAACTTAAAGAAGAAAAGGAAAATATACAAAAGTGAGAAATACTCCTGGGTGCTAAACATAAAATAAACAAATCTATAACATACAAAACAAAAACAAAAAGGCACACTGGTCACAGTTGTATGCTATTAAAGGTTTGGGAATGAATCTCCAAACGTGAAATAAATATTACCAAAAGCAACATGAAGAAAGTTTAACATGATTGACTATTAGTATAAAAACGTGGACCTATGAGGTTAGAATAATAGATTATGCCGTTGAAGACATGTGATATGGTTTCTTCCCCAGTTAGCATCCCAACGACCAGATGGACATTAAGTAATCAAGAAGGCATCAGGGATAAGTTTATGATAAAAAGTTAACGCATGAGCAGGTATGGGTGACGACAGTTTTAAATGCAATTAATTCTGAACTGTGTTTCTTTACAGCTGTGTTTTACCATCATATTTGTGGATGCATGTGGTTAAGTACAGGCACATGTAGCTGTGTGTATATGGAGATCAGAAGACAACCCCAATTAGTTCTCTTTCTATCATGAGTTCTGATGGTCAAAGTAAGGTTGTCAAGCTTGCACACCAAATGCTTTTACTTGCTAAGCACCATGCTGGGCCTTTAGTCTTATTTTTTAAAGATGAGTTTAAGAGATAGGTCTAGGCAAATAATCCAAAGTATAAAGAAAAGGGAAAGTAAGACATCCACACTTGGGGACTTCTGAGCATGTCACACGGGCTAGGAAGATAATCATTTGGTTACAGGAACTATGTTCTGCTAGAAATGCACACCGAAAAGTTATCCTTCATTTTTTGTTTTAAGAACAAAATGTAAAATGATTTAAATACATATAGCCCACTTGGTAGAACTGTTCAGAAATAATTAGAAGGTATCCCAATGCAAATGAGTATTGATATTCCAAAGGCCCTGCCTCCTGCTGTGAATCAAGATGTAAGTTCCCCACTACTGTTCCAATGCCATGCTTGCGTACAGCCAGACTTCCCACCATGATATTCATGAACTCTACTCCTCTGGAGCTGTGAAACCCAAATTAATTCTTTATAAGCTGTCTTGGTTATGGTTGACTTAGCACAGCAATAGAAAAGTAGCTAAGACAGAATCTTCCTAAATGAATCAAGTTTGCGCATATGTTTATGTGCTTGAGTGTACATGTGTGGTGTGTAGTGTGTGTGCATGTATGTCCAAGTCCCTGTATACATGTGGAGGCCAGAGAAGGACTCTGGAAGACCTCCTCTACCATTCTCCACCTAAAAAATAAATAGAATTCTTTGTTGTAATGATAGAAGAAAACCTAAGAAAGGATTATCTCCAATACAGTAGTATGATCTAAAACTCCATAGACCTTTTTTAAAAAAAAAAAAAAGATTTTTTTATTTATTGTATACACAGTATTCAGCCTCCTTGCATGCCTGCAGGCCAGAAGAGGCCACCAGATCTCATTACAGATGGTTGTGAGCCACCATGTGGTTGCTGGGAATTGAACTCAGGACCTCCTTAAGATCAGTCAGTGCTCTTAACCTCTGAGCCATCTCTCCAGCCCCCCTCCATAGACCTTTTACAACATTCAAATACCAACACAGCTCCACTATACAATATTCAAAAGAAAAAATTTCAGGTCTGATTGATAAAGCATCAGTTTCATAGCTTGGCATTTCAATTTGTGTTGTACTTCAAGACAAAATACAAGGAATTTATTTACTTCAGACAGGCTCTACCTATCCCTAGCTAGCCTGGAACTTACTATGTTGACCAAATTTGCCTGGGACTCAGAGATGTGAGTACTGAGATTAAAGGTGTGGGTTACCACATCCATCTCATGATTTGTGTGTGTGTGTGTATGTGTGTGTGTGTGCACGCGCGCATGCCACATGTGTTCAAATGCCCAGAGAGGCCAGAAGAGATGATGGATCCCCTAGAGCTGAAGTTATAGGAAGTTATGGGCTGCCTGACATGGGTGCTGGGAGCTGAACTCTGGTCCCCTGGAAGAGCAGCAAGCACTCTTAACCACTGAGCCATCTCCCCAGACCCAGTGGATTCTTTGTTATTCTGCCTGGCTTAATCTGTAATATCAGCTCCACTTTACATAGTTTCACTTCCAGTTTAAACAGTGCGATGTTCTTAGAATATGCTATTTTAAGATGTCTTGATAATTTTATTAGTTTGTAGGTATGGGTGTTTTGCCTACATATATATCTGTTCTGGGTGCCCACAGAAGCCAGAAGGGGCATCAGATCCCCTGGGACTGGTGTTACAGACAGCTGTGAGCTGCCACATGGGTGCTGGGAATCAAACGCAGGCCCTCTAGAAGAGCAGCTGGTGCTTTTATCCGATGAGCCACCTCTCCAGCCCCTTAAGCTACCTTCTTAAATTTCACATCCCATACCCATATGGACCTCAGCTTTGAGTAGGAGCTGAAACAACACTGAATTAAGCAAAAATGTCAAAGAACCTCACATTTCATGGAAAATGGTTCATTAACCCCAGAGATCATAATCAAATAATCTTTCAGCTATAGGATGTTTTTCATCTTTTTTTTGGGGGGGGGTGTCTTTTTGCTATTACTGCTGTAGTTGTTTAAGACAGTGTCTCACTCTCTAGCCCAAGCTGGCCTGGAACTCACAACAATCTTACTGCCTCAACCTTCTAATTGCTAAGATTACAGGCAGAAGCCACCACACCTGGCTTAAAGAACACCATGTCAGAAGCATTCGAAACACTATAAATAAATCGAGTTTCAAAAGATGGAATTTATATTCCAGACCTGACTTATCTTCAGGTCCCATGGACAGAGCAAAAGGCCCTGGTTCTGTCCCAGTAGCTGCAATGTGCAGTGACTTCTGGAACGTTTCTCTTTTGTACTGGCTTCCCCGTGCACAGAACAAACACTATGACTATCATTCCTCATCATGTTTCTCAAGCTTCTCACTTCTAAACTTTCAGAGAAAAACACAGCGAATGGAGGTGCTGGAGAGCCACCCAGGTTCTCGTACAGCTCAGGTAAGTAAGTGTGTACTACTTCCTACAAAGTAAGTCCTGGCTTTTTAGTGGGAGCACATTCTATGACGTGTATGTCGAAGCCAGAGGACTTTGTGACACTGGCTCTCCCCTTTACATGAGTCTCTAGGCTTATATGGCAAAGGCCTTTACTACTGAGCTATCTTGCCTGTTCTCAAAATTCTTAGTTTTAAAGCTAAAAGTATTTTGAGTTTTCTTCTCCATAAAAGCTCTTTAAAATAAAGTATTACACTTTGACTGTGTATGAGTGCGGGCCATGGCATATGAGTGGAGGTCAAAGGACAACTTGTGGGGTCAGCTCTTTCCTTCGCCCATCAGGCATTTCCAACACAGGAAGTAGAAGCGCATGTGAGAATTTCAACCGTACTCTGGGGATGAGAACTCACCACTGTAGGTAAAGGCTTCACCATTCTTGGCAGTCTCCCTACTATGGCAATCTCTTATTACGCTGACCATTTTTTAAAGAGAAATGTTAGCTAGAAAGCCACTTACGTCTATGCACTGCTACTTAATTTCCTGGATCTGAGAAGACATATGCTACGTTTTGTGTATGTGAGTGAGGGCAAAGGAATGGAGGTCAGAGGTCAACGGCAGGAGTAGTCAACCTTGCTTTGCTGTTGTTTTTTAAGACAGGGTCTCTCTCACTGGCCAGCATCTGGAGCACCTGGATTTATTTGGGGTTTGGGGGAGGCCTGGAAATTGGACTCAGGTCCTCATGCCTCTGTGGCAAGCACCTTCCTGGCTGAGACAACCTCTCCAGCTGAACATGACTTGTAATAAGTAAAGGAAGCACGAACCAAACTAAATATGCTTTGGACTTTGTGTTAGCTTTGGTTCTACAATCACTGGTAAAACCTGAAAAGTCATGTGAACACACACACACACCAAGATACACATAGAGAAACAGAAACACACATACATGCACACAAACTCACACAAGTCCAAAACTCATACATGTGTGCACACATAAATACACCAAATAAGTATTCCCTCGCTGTCCTTGGGTCACAGTCTACATGTGCATTAAATATGTTGCTATTTACCAAGTTAATGAAATGTGTTAATGATGGAATCCAGTTGTAAGAAAGAATTCCTCCAAGGCTGGGATGTGGAACAACGTCACCATTGTGTTACCACCCTGCCACTTGGCACAGATTTGTCATGTGCAAAACATGTCATTTCTTCATGGGCAAGGTGGATGTCTGAGAAGGGCCCGAGTTCTGAAGTCATTTCTGACACTGTTTTCATGAACCACATGAAGCCTTGAGTAGTTTTACTTAAACTCACTCCATCAGGCTGCCCATTCAAAATGAAAGGAAAGTGGCTTGCTGTTCGGTTGTTGGTTGGTTTGACTAAATGGGGCAATGTGTGCAGAGTACACAAGGCAGCACCTGACAGAGGTGGCGGACAAGAGCAGCTGCTGGATTAATATTTGCTAGTGGGGAGGAAGAAGTTCGTTGTATCTATTTCAGTCTAATGGACAAATTCTGTTCAAAATAACAACAACAAAAACAATAGATCAAGCTGGTGTAATACACAGGAATCCTTTCCTGAAAACCAGTAACACCTGAGACAAGCATGTTACTTTCTAATAAACAGCACGCAAAGTGGGAGGGTGCTGAAGAGGTCAAACTACACAGAATCCACTTCTCCATTCTCACAGGATTAGGGAGTCACAGCACATCCCCTGGACTTGGCCTGTAATGTTAGCTGTATTAGTTGGTTGGCAAAGTTATTATTACTGATATTTTTACTACCAACTCTTGAGCTGGAACCATGAATTAAACTATCCAAATGAAAGAGGCAATCAACATTCTCACCGTGTAATCTCTCCCTCTACTGAACACTGTATTACTCCCCTGCAAACAGCTGGCTTAGCACATGAATTATTTGCAGTCCTTGGTAACCGAGATTCAGTTCAAAATGAGCCATCAGTAGACTCAGCCTAAAGTTAAAAATTAGCCCTGTGCAACTTGACAGCAGGCCCCAGGAAGAATTCTTTATCAATCTGCTTGGAGAAAGTGACAGTTCATATCAGATAAAGACTAAAACTACCAATTCTGTGCTGTTCAGTGTGGCCACAGAAAATGTAATACAGCTTCTTCAACAACATTCAGGCTGCTAAATACTCAGAATTACTTACTAGGAGAGCCCACAGTAATGTGGTTCCATGCTACTCTGCCATTCATCCCCCTAAGAGTACAGAACGGTTTGCATACACATCCTCCCATTCTATATTATTTAATCATAAACACAAATGGCAAGAGACTGCAACATTCTAACCAACACGCTTTGGATAGACAGTTGAGGAACTAAAGCAAAATTCTCAGGATATGAATAAAATCAGGAGACTCATTCATATTCTTGGCCTTGACTGGTGAGATGGCTTAGTCAGTCAAAGTGCTGGCTATGTCAACATGATAATCCAAGTGGAATCCCTGGAGCTCATGTAAAGGTGGAAGGGGAGACCAAACTACACAGTTACCTGTGGACATCTGTACATGTGCTGTAGTATTAAAGCCCACACATATATCATACATTCCTTTATCCAGATTTTGTCATTAATGATTATAAACAAATGACAAATTTTTAGACATAAAAGTGATGTCATGTGACCACAGAACTGCTCATAGGTGAGCTATGAAACCTATGAGCTTTACTTTTAAAAAGATAAGGTTGGCTGGGCAGTGGTGGCGCACACCTTTAATCTCGGCACTCCGGAGGCAAAGGCAGGCGGATCTCTGTGAGTTCGAGGCCAGCCAGGTCTACAAGAGCTAGTTCCAGGACAGGCTCTAAAACTACAGCAAAACCCTAAAAAACAAAGCAAAAAAAAAAAAAAAAAAAAAAAAGTGGATTCTTTTGTTAGCAGCTTTCCCCTATAGAAGATTCTACTAATTTGGAGCTGAATGAATGACTCGGGGCTAAGGATGGTTCAGTATGGAGGTCCAGGCCTGTAATCCCAGTGCTGAGGAGTGGGGGCGAGAGGACAAAGGTGGAGTTGGGCAGGCAGGGTCCTAACCAGTCAGACTAGCAAACTGGTGAGCTCCAGGTTCAATGAGAGATTCCTATCTCAAGCATAGGTGCAGAGGCTGCAGTCACAGCTCAGTGGCTAAGAGCACTTGCTGGGCAGTGATGGTGGTGCATGTCTTTAATCCCAGCACTCAGGAGGCAGAGGCAGAGTGAGTTCCAAGACAGCCTATTACACAGAGACACCCTGCCTCGAAAAAACCAAACCAAACCAAACAAAAAACACTCGCTGTTCTCCCAAAGGATATGAGTGTGGTTCCCAGCACCCGTGTCAGGTGACTCATAACCACCTGTAACTCCAGACACCTGCCCTCACAGGCAAATACCCATACACAAATATACACATATGCATAATTTAAAATAAAAATGAATTATAAGATAGACTACAAGAAAGAAAAAAAAAGTGCCAGGGCAGCTTAGTGACTGCCTGACTTCTTTTTACCATTCTGAATTTATAGGCAGGTTTTGTCACACCTATAAAATGCAATTAGCCTTCCAGCATATTTCTCTCTTTTTCATAACAGAATATTATAAATTTCTTTCAAAATTATTTTTTAGCAGTTTTTCAATGCTGCAAAAGTTGAATCTTACAGTCCTGGCTTCATACAGTTTACATTCTTAACTGGTCAAGATCACAACTGTACAGAAAATGTCTAGATGGTATTTCAGCTATATTTTAGTAGAACCATTGTTCTTACTTATAGCATAATGAATAATAAAATTACCCTAAAACAAGTTATGGTCACTTACTTCTATTCCCTTAATTTTAAGGTATCTTAATTTTAACCAGACATGAAAATTATTTAAATTAAGAAGCCCTGCAAAGGACATGACTGTGCATACCTTTAATCCTAGCACTCAAGAAGCAGAAGGAGAAGGATCTCTGTGAGTTCTAGGCCAGCCTGACCTACAGAGCAAGTTCCAGGACAGTCAGGGATACACAGAGAAACTCTGTCTTGATACAAATGAACAAACAAACAAAAGCCTTAAAAGAAAATGACTACAAAATTCATCAAAACTTGGAACTGAGTTTTATTAGACTATATTATAAACATGTATTAAATTGTAAAAAATAAATTTAATAATAAAATTAAGTTTTTAAGAAATGAAAACAATGAAGCAAGGAGAAGACAAAAGGCAGTAGACAGTAAAAAATTTAAACTTGTCCAAAGATACACACACACACATACCCCACCTCAGGGTTCTGGCACCAGCTGGCCCCTCTTCCTACAGCACTTCAGCTGCTGGTATGCAAAGCTCACCCTGGCACTTCCAAAGTCATCTGAGTCAGCTTGGTGGGGAGGCTCCTCTGACCACATCCTTTCTGGTCCCAAACCACTTTATCTCACCTGTCACTCCTAAAAGCTCCCCATGCTCTCATTTTTTGTATTAATTTATTTAGTAAATACTATGCAATGATCTTATTTAGTTTGTTGTCAGCCCTCATTTCCTACCAAATAAAGTGTAAGCACCACAGAGACAGATGTGTCTTTGCTCACCGACTGTCTTCAGCTAGAGGAGTGCAGAGAACACAGACATGGGGAGTATCTGCTGGCTACTGGCTGACTGAATCTACAGTTACACATATACCATGAACAGGCACTAAATAAAATATCTCTCACTAATACTGGGTGTCAGGTAACATTATCAGTAAGCCTAATTTTAATTCACCATGAAGCCATACAGATAAATACATGCATAAGGGTGCAAATTCCTCCATATTTCCCATTTTGAGTCTCTCAGTTCAGTAACACAGACTTACCTACACCTTCCGACAGAGCACAGAGCAATTGGGTCTCCCACCACAGCAACCAAGGACTGTGCTCTTGTGATGGCAGTATTGAGAAGTTTGTAGTTAGATAAAAAACCATAATCTAAGTCCTCAGTGGAATCTTCCAGAAGTTGCTCTTTCTTTTTAATTGGCGTCTGCTTATGCTTGCAAGTGTGGCGTGTACGCACTGTGCTAAGAAACAGAACTCTGAATTGCTTTCCTACAAAAAATTGGAAAAAAAGGCGAGATCATCACCGAATCTCTGACAGAATAAATCCCACATCTTTAAAGTCATGATTGCTGAAGCACAAGTGCTGGCGAGACGTGAGGACTCCCAACCTGCGCACAGCTGTGAGACGTGCGGCTGCTCTGGAAAATGACAGAGTGCCCATCTGATCCAGCAAGACCACCTCAGAGAAAACCCCCACCCTGCAAGCAAGGTCTCCATGAGAACTTTGCACCCATGCTCACTGAAGCCTTGCTCACGATGCCAAAAAGTGTGACCCAGTGTCCACAAACACACTGGTGTAATTACACACAGTAAGTTACTTGGCTGACACATGCTACAACATGAATGAACCTCAGAGGCACTGTGTTAAGTGAACTAAACCTACTCACAGAAGGACAGCTACAATGTGAGCTTTTTAAAGCCCTAAATTAGAGGACAGCTGTGAGATCTAAAGTACGCCTGCCCCAAGCCCTGTGAGCAAGAGCTATTCAAGCTGCACTATCTTAGTCTGATTAGATGAGGCCGTAAAGTAGGGAAATTCAGAGAGAGAAGGGAGAACAGAATAGTGCTGGCTGAGGACTGGAGAAGAATGGGAAGTCTTAATGGGCGCAGGGCCTCAGTTTGGGAAGACAGACAGCTCTAGTGATGGGTGGTGGTGATAGCTGTGGTGATATACCACAGGAATGAAGGTACCGCTTGCCACTGAACTGCTCTCATGAAAATGCTCAAAATGCTTAAGTTTTTTATTGGTATTTTACCACACCAAAAAAGTTATTATGATAATTGTTTTGCTTTTAAAAACAGAATCTTGCTAAATTGTCAAGGTTGGCCCTAAATCCACTGTGTAGTCCAGGCTGCTGTGAAACTCCTGATGATCCGTCTGTCTCAGCCTTTTGAATGCTCAGATCACAGGTATGTACCACCACCCTAGCTTAATGTTTTCTCCTAATCATTACTGCTGAGACCAATCTTTGAGATTATCTAGCCAAACATCCACCCTACACAAGAAGCTTCTTCCTGGAAGCAGGGCCATTTACTCTCCTACCAGACAGGACAGACAAGGCTGATGTCACAAAGAAGCCTGATGGAGTTAGGGATCCAAGCATTTGACAACGGTGCTAATATCAGGTTCAGTTTTCTCTTCTCTAGCCCTTCATCTTCATCTGCTCCTCATTCATGTGGACACAGAATAGAGCATCAGTTGACCTACATTTACCCTGTGAGCATTTGTGTTCATTACTGAAATACCCAATTGAGTGTGCCATGAATGGGGGTAGAAGGGAGCCCTTGCTCCCCATGATCCAGACACTGGATGACCCTTCCTGTCGCATCATGTACATCTCTGGGGCTTTTCTAGTGCTCACTTTATCACACTGCTTCATGTATTTAAAGGCACAAAGTTTATAATAACTCATTTCATGAATAGTAAAAACACACTTGCTGGCTTAAGGAGGTCTACAGATAAAATATTTCAAATTAGTTCCCAAATACAGTACAACAGAATGTATTATGTTGTATATTGTTATATCGTAGATATCTGTGACATCATATAACTGTAGTGATAGAAAATTCAATTTGTTATTACTATTTTTATTTGGTATTGCAATTTTAATAAACATGCAAATTTAGTATTAAAGAGTTTGGCAGGAAATCAATATATCATTGCTGGCCCAAAAGAGTAAGGAAATTTCTTTTCTTTCTTTCTTTATATCATAGTTCTTAAAGGTCTAAGATTATTTAATAGAATTAAAAATTCCAATCTGGACACACTTTAAGACATTTGAATAATGTGGTTCATTACAGTTAACACTTACCTTGAACATTTAGCACCCTTTCTACATTCACATCAGATAGTCTCTTTTTCCGAAGTTCAGCACGTATCCTAAACACCTGATCAGCATATGGAGTCACCACACCAATACTGCCGTCATCTAACTTCCCCCATGCTACTGGCCACTTCCTTCTTAGCTCCTCTACACGTTCCACGACTTCAAATACCTTTAAACAAACATACTTGTTAAAATTACCACTGGGGTTTGAGCAAAGAATATGGTAACTGAAGCAGACTATTACATGGCTGCATTTTAGCAAATGCCATTTAGAAACCAATCCACTAAAGAGAATAGAGCATTCCTGACACAAACATAGTAAGAAAGGTAACATTGCATTCACATTTCAAACAGTAAAATCCTGATGTGAGATTCCCCCCAGTATGCTGTGAATACTGTTGGTTATTAAGTTCTTTTGGGCCTATAATAGGGTAGAGCAGAGCTGGGCAGGGAAAACTAAACTGAATGCTGGGAGAAAGGAAGCAGAATCAGGGAGAAGCCATAAAGCCACCGCTGAAGACAGACGTGCTGAAACTTTGCTGGTAGGCCATGACCTCATGGTGATGAACAGATTAATGAAGATGGGTTAAATTAAGATGTAAGAGTTAGCAAATAAGAAGCTAGAGCTAATGGGCCAAGCAGTGATTTAATTAATACTGTTTCTGTGTGATTATTTCGGTAGTATGGAGCCGGGAAATGAACAAGATGCCTCCTTACAACAAAATCCTATAATATTGTGACTAGGAAACATTGAAAACAAGAAAATGTGCTGAGCAAGTGGCTATATTTTCCACATGTCCCATTCTTAAAGTAAAGAGCTGGAGTGTCACAGAAAAACAGGGTAGAATCAAGAATGTAGGGAAAGCAGGGAAGCAAGTCCACACCACTCTGGTGCTTCTCAGTCTACTCTAGAGCAAGCCAAGAAACTACCCAACCAACCAGAAGATTCCACTGAGTCCCAGGAGGACAAGACCTGGTACTGTCCCCGTTGTGACCTACTGATACAACTAAGTAGGGCATTTCCAACAGTTGTTATGTGACACAAACCTCAGCTGGGATTAAGACAAATTTCAAAGAAACTTTCAGAATCTGCTCCCTACTGTGGTACAAGTTCAGCAAAGCCATCACATGAAATTTTCTATAGATTTTATACAGCAAGTTGCTGGGCCCCTACTTGCCAGGTTATATAGGGTTTTTAGTATAGTTTGTCTACATTATCTCAATGAATTGATCAAAAAATAGATTATTACTTAGAAAATAATCATATCTGTCTATCTACCTACCTATATACTTATCTACTTACCTACTATCTGTCTGTCTATCTATCTGGCAAGTATCTTTCATTCTTTCTTCCCATTTATCCTTCTATCTATCCATCCATCCACCCATCTTTCTTTCCTTCCTTTCTCCCTTCCTTCCTCCCTCCCTCCCTCCCTCCCTCCCTCCCTCCCTCCCTCCCTTCCTTCCTTCCTTCCTTCCTTCCTTCCTTCCACATGTCCATCTGTCTATTTGGCAAGGTCAATCCAAAATCAGGCAATACTCTAATGTCATATAGCTGAAGTAGAAATTTTAAATGACGTCTTTTAACTATATTTATTCAGTATTTACTAACAATTTTTATTTGAAGTTACAATGTCTACTGCAATAAGGAATATGAGAAGCATGGCTTTGCCTGTATGGACAGATATGGGGTAAATGAAACACAGAAGATGTTCTGTTGTAAAACCCCAACAGTCTCTACCATGAAGCAACAACCTAACCACTGCCCCACCCTATCCCTCTGTTCCTACATTCTAAGTAGGATAAAATGGTAACAAAATGAAAACTGCCTCCCAATAGAACTGTTATAGCCTAGCCAAACTCAGCAAAGACCCTAGAGATTGATCCAAGAGCTTACAAGCAAGAGGGAAACATCTATTTAATGAAATCTGCAGCCCCTCAGTAAGAAGAAGGCGAGGCTGGGCAACCACACTGGGGACTGCTTCCAGAACTGCTTCAGCAGCCAATTTCCATCTCCCTCCAATCCGTATGTTGAAGAAGCTATTACAGGAGGCTTCAGTAACTGGTAAACACTGATGGACTCTATTTTCCACAGTTCCCTACTGCAAAAGGACTGTACTGAGCAGGTGGCGGCAGCTGGGTAGACCTGAACCCCTGTCCCTATCTCCTACAGCACAGGGAGGTCTGAAGAAGACAGCAGGGGAAGAGTGCGGTCCTTCCCAGGACAAACCCTGTCCTTTGCACACTTGGTGGCCAGTGAGCATCAGTGGATCCCAACTTCCCTTGGTCTAAAAGCAGAAGATTCCTCCTGGAGGCTGGGGAGATGGTTCAGCAGCTAACGGTACTTTCTAGTCTTCCAGAACACCCAAGTTTGTTTCCAAGCACCAATCCTGGGTGGCTGACAGACACTTAATAAATAAAATTTTTAAAAGTAAGCTCAGAAAGTGGCAACACTGCCAAAAAAAAAAAAAACAGCAACTTCAGTTGGATCACAATTCATGCCCCAAAGAACTAAAACTAAGATAACTGACATGAAAAAAGATACTAGCAGGATTCAACAGGTCTGTGCTGACAGAAGAGCTCATCAAACAAAAAGGTAAGTTAGAGAATACAACATAAAGTGAGGAAAGTCACTGAAGAAAAATTACCAGAGACATCGCTAAGCTCCAACATGTTCTAATATTAAAGAAAATCAGATAGAGAGAAGGAAAACAATTAAACATAATCAAAGAAAATCAGGCTGGCCATGGTGGCAGACACATTTAATCTCAGAATTTGGCAGGCAGAGGTAGGCGGATCTCTGTGAGTTCAAGACCAGCCCGGTCTATAGAACAAGTTCCAGGACAGCCACAACTATACAGAGAAATAAAAACAAACACACAATATGTGTGTGTTTGTATATATGCGTACCAAAAATTGAGTTTTATTCAGCCATTAAAGGGAAAAAAATAGAGGGCTAGGGGGCAGAAAATGAAAGAACTAGATCATCATATTAAAGGTGAAATAAGCCAATTTCACAAAGACAAATGAATGGTCTGTTGTTGTGGACATGTAAAATCTAGGAGATAAGAAATGGTGCGGATGTAGAAGGATGATTATCAGGAGAAGTAAGAAAAGGAAAAGGGGTAAACATGACCAAAACACTTAATACACATGCATGAGGAAACCGGTTACTCTTTACAATTAATACATCCTAATAAAAATGTCCAAGGAAATGGTGGCTAAAATATGTCTTTCCCTGATTAAAAACACATATAAATACAATGAATTTCAAGTTAAGATATATACTAAAATGTGCACCTAGACATATCACAGTCAAAATGCTCAAAATCAAAGACAAAAATGAAACCTTGAGAAGAGGAAAAGGAAACCAGCCATATTTACAAAGGGACACTAACAATAAACAGATAACTTCTCATCAGTAAGAGGAGGGAAGTTCAGTATGGTGGTGGGGACTGACCTTACATCGAGCAAAACTTTCAAAACAGAGGGAAAATAAAGACATTCACAGATAAACAAACCTGAGAGAATTTCCTACTATCAAAATAACTGACCAGAAATACTAAGGAACATTCTTCCAAACCAAATATCACTATATAGCAATGTAAATCCATAGTGTTGCTGAAACTGTAACCCTGTAGATGGTTACAAAAGGCAGAACATAGCTGTTTCCTTTTCTTCCTCCTCTCAACTAATTTAAAGAGCAATTGTATAAAATAATGTCAAGCTACAGCATACAGAAATACACTATGTGTTGACAGTAAGCACACAAAAGGCAGGTAGTCACAGAAAGCATCAGGGAGCTGAAGAGTATGGGAATAGAAAGAGAGGGCTGGGCAGGAGTGTAGCTTGGCAGAGCACAACCTAGCATGCTCAACGTCGTGGATATCCCCACAAGGGGAAATTAAACTATATGTCTGTCCCTTTTCTTCTCTTGGAATTGTAAAAACACGCACACACACAATTTAACAAGGTATCTTTCAAATTATTAAACATTGACACATATGTATGAGAATGAAAACTGAAAAGGGGAGGGGAAATGTAGGGCTATGTTGATGTTTCTCGGTATCACTGAAATTTAGTTAGATAAATCTTAAATAGATTCTGATTACATACATACTCTTGGCCACAGAAACACCACTAAACAACTAAATACATAATATATGTAAGTTTGCAAATACATACACTGAAATAATGTAAATGAAATTTCCATCTGGGCTGCCAACGATCCCCACAAGGACCATTGTAGACTATCTAACAATGAAACACCAGCACTAGGCATGAGAAGCACTCTTTTGAGTTACTGTTCAAGGTTGTCTAAGAGACTCCTAATACAATATACATGCTACAGCTGTTACCTGCAGAGGTGAAAGAGAAATAAATCCCTATTGTTGAAGATACCACGTTCTTCAGACACAGGACCCAGAGAACCCAGTAGGATCAGACATGAAATCTTCCTCCCTGAGGACTAACTTCCATGGCATAAGAAGGCACCATGAAGACTCACAAAGGAAGAAAGCAAACAACAGTCCTATCCAGTTAGGAACCATAGTAACCAGCATGGCATAGTAACCCGAAGGATACAGTACTGGCACAGGTGGTTGGGCAGTAACCAACAACTATAGAATTGGACTAAATACCCACTCAACAATAGGGAAATCATTCCTGGTGCTGGAAACCCAGTTAACCCAGGGCTAGTAAAGTCATGGCCCTTAAAGGAGAATCTATAATCACCACTTTACTAATCAAGCATAATCCCTAGTTACATCTAAGCATTTACCCTTCTATCCACAGGCAAGTGTAATCCTCACTCTTCAATCAAGAAAATTTCTCAGCATTACAGAAAACCACAGTTGCTCAAAATGCACAGCTGGAAAGTCCAGTTCCAACTGATATTTATCCACAACACAACTCCTACACCTGAGGCTCAGGAATTATTTCGGAAGAAGTGGGGAAAGATTGTTAAGAGCCAGAGGCACAGGAAGTTTGCTATGAGATTTTGTCTCCTAGAAACGTCAGAGAAGCTAACCCATAAAGTCTGACTTAACATGATTGCCTAAACATGATCTGAGCAAGGGTAACACCAATTGACAGCTGACATGGAAGGGGGAAGTTCTTTAGGCTTTAATCCTAAACAAAGAACTACAGGCAACCTAGGAATGCTGAGAGCAAGAGAAATGGTCTTCCTCAGGAAAAAGCACATCGATCAGTTACCCAATTCCACGTGGCCAGCCCTGAAAACATACACATAACATTATACAGTCTAAGCATCTTGTATTTATATATTTAAGAGGAAATTATACATACGTACATATATACATACATATGTGTATATATACATGTGTGTGTGTGTAAATGAAAGAAAAAGAGGTCATGAATTTCAAAGAGAGTAAGGGGATACATGGAGGAGCTGGAAGAAAGAATGACAAGGGGGAAATGATATAATTAATCTCAAAAATAAAAGATAACAATTACAATTAAAAATAATACCAAAATAAGAAGATACATTAAAAAACAAATATATACTTGTATATATAAATAAAATAATTGAAGAAAGGCCAAATGTGGTGGTGCACAATTTTAATCCTTGCCTGAGTGCAAACACAACAAAGGGGAGCTGAACACCCACCTTCAGTCTTGATCTATGTAAAGAAAAGTTTACCTGTTCCTAAAATGAAATGGCACAGACTAATGAAAATGTCAGGCTTCTTGGCTTGGGGCTAGGGTTTGAGCAAGTGGTACTGATGGTTTTCCTGCACTAAATTCTAACTATAACCCTCTGATCAATTTTTAAAGAAACATATGAGCTCCTGTTACGTAACAAAAGCTGTTTTTTCATAAATATAATGAGCAGAGATTAGAAATGAAACACACATATTTTCTTCACCTTTCTGTGACAGCTGGAGTCTTAGCCACAGGCTTCCTAGCCTACTACTCCCTTAAGGTTTCCTTGTGAGTTTGCCTGCTGCCTGATCTGAACACCTAAGGACACCCACATTCTCTCTGGAAAGCAGAAACTGGAAGAGAGAATTACAAAGTCCCTGATGAGACAGTGCGCCAATGTTGGAGACTGTGTGATCTCTCGGAAGCACAGGATTCTTCAATTCAACTCTTCCTTGTTCAAAATGATGCCTCCTTTGAGTATAAGCTAGAAATCCGCTTTAAACTTAAGCTAATAATGCTCTATGTCAGAATATATTGGTTTTTCCTAACAAAGTTGTGTTTTCTGCTTTAACAATATTACAAGAAGAAAATCAGAGCTGGGCAGTGGTGGAGCATGCCTTTAATCCCAGTACTTGGGAGGCAAAGACAGGCAGATCTCTGTGTCTACAAGAGCTAGTTCCAGAACAGGCCCCAAAGCTACAAAGAAACCCTGTCTCAAAAAAAAAAAAAAAATCTCCCCCATAAAAAGAAGAAAATCAATTTTTTTCCTCCTGTAGATTCATTTTAATAAATAAATGTAAAGTTGGCTCAATTTTCTTGTAAAAGAAATCAACACACTAGAAACTGTCAACCCTGGATTCAAAATGAATGCTCAAAAGAACAGACCAAGAAAACATTAAAATCGGCATGAATAACTAAGATACCTCTGCATTGTTATAAAAAGCTGTGCTATTTTTTTCTTGTACATCTTCCCCTCGTGCTGTAAAAAATGTTAGTGGGTAGAAGTCCTTGTGTGCTGGCTGCTTTCCACTGGCCATCAGTTTACCCTCATAGAAAAGCTCAGAGGTATAGCTGCAGAGGAAGAAAAGAACAAAGGAATCTATCAGCCAAATTAATTTCACCTACACAAAAACCTGCTGAATTCTAATACTAATTTATGCCCACAATTAATTTTTGTCCAAACACTAAATACTCATGATGCCAATAATTTCCCAAAAATAATGACAGTGGTAACAGAGAAAGTCCCTATAACACCATTGTTAAATGCATTGATTTGTAAGAAATGAAACCAGAATGCAAAAGAAATGATGAGCATTTACTACTAGTTAAAATCTCTGCTCTGGGAAAAAAAATCCCTAAACTGGGTTTTCTTAGCTAACGCGCAATCCCAGTAATGTGGATCATGTACCACCATGGGTCACCTAACAAACCTTGGGTCAACAATGGACCCCATGGCCTAGACCATAGCTGAAAACCTCCTAGCACATCCAAAACACAGCACCAAGAGGTCCCCACCTCTGTGGTGATGCTGGTGGAAACCCACAAAGGACAATGATGCACAGTATTCCTATTCCAAAGGACTGTTCTATTGTTTTATGTATCTTGCTATTTCAGAGTGTATCCTTCCATCTATAAAAACATGTCTGTAAAGCCGTCTGTTATGTCATACTGGCAGCCTCATACATCTCGTGTTTACCATGAGACCAAGTTAGCAGACTCATTATACTGTTTAGAGTTAGAGACTGGTTACACTGTTTAGTCTGTGAAAAGCATCCTGTGATATTAACACGATGACAAAGTTCAAATGACAGTTCTCAGACTGCATCCTAAGATTAAGTGACATGTGACTGCACATGCAAACACAAAGATACAGTTTTAGATACACTGTACCAACTATAGTCTCCAACTGTAAAGTGAACAGGCTTTGTTGAGAAACACATTGTCTGGTACTAAACTCATCACTGACTATGAATGGATGGCAACCATGAAAAAGGAAAGCAGTGTGAGATGACGACAGAACAGAATCTGTGCAACTGCTCCCAGAGAGATCTAGAAATGCTTTCCGCAGGCATGACATAACAGATATTAAATTATAGGAAGCTTTTACAGAGTTTGTTTCTGGCGTGGGTGTTGACTGGAAAAGGGCACATGGAGGCCCCCAGTTGGCGACACTCTGCTCTTCAACTGGATGCTGGCCATAAGAGTTGGTCACCCACATGTCACATAGGAGATGACTCTTTTACACATGTGTACTATATTTAAAAAGAAGTCTTTTTTAAAACTCAGTGTCAGGGTTTTTCTCTTTCCATTTCCTTTCTTTCTTTCTCTTAAAATAGATAATGTGGCATGTCACTTTTCATATAGATTATGTATTAATTCATAGAAAAACATATCATGACCAGAAAAAAACTGAAGTTTTAGTACTCAAACTGCATTATTTCTTAGGAAGAATCATAGCTCTGGATTTTGAGGTATTCTTTTAAAAACACAAAGCTAGGCATAGTCTGTAACACTGAGAGACCACAAATAATCCACCTAAAATCACCTGTGCCTGGCCATGTGCTGGCCGGGTTCCCTCCCACAACCCATACAAGTGTGAGTCAGAGGGGACAGCTCACACCTACTTGATGATAGCTTCATGGGAGCGGTAGTTCTCACAGAGGAGGATCCTACATGGAAACTCGGCAGGGTAATGCTCGTAGAGTCGATCAAGTAATGAAACATGAAGGTTTCTCTCCCTGGCAAACTCGCTGTAAACAAAAGGACTGAGCTGTAACAGACAAACATGCAAAGAAAATTTAACCAGATATATAAATAGTATTTTTGAAAGTGCTTATATAGTCTTCTACACTAAAACTTCTTATGTATTTAACATGCTGAATGCTGGAGGAAGCCCCCATCCCAAATCAATCTTCTTGTCTACAAACCATTTTATGAATTCAAGGACTAAAGCTCCTACTGAGTGCAGTGCAGCAATAGGGTCTAAAGTTCGTACAGTTATACAGACCCCTCCCATACAACTTAATAATTTAAAAAGCATAAATCAGTTACTTCACCAAACCAATCAATTATTTAAAATAATAAACTGGGGGGCTGGCAAAATGGCTCAGTGGGTAAAAGTGCTTGCAGTCAGACTTGATGCAGAGTTCGATCCTGAAAGCCCGCATGGTAGAAAGTGAGAACTGACTGCTGCAAGCTGTCCTCTGACCTCCACATGTACAACATGTATGCATGGGTGGGTGTGCGCACGCACTCACACACACACAAACAAAATAAACAAATCCTCTAAAGGTTTTAAAGGATTTACTATAAAAATAAAAAAATAAATTCAGGCTAGATGTTGTGGTACACACCTGAATCACAGAACTTAAGAGACTTAGGTCAAAGTGTTGTGTTTTGAGGCTAGCCTGGGATATACAGTAAAACTTTGTCTCAATAAATAAGTAAATGAATAAACGAATAAATAAATAAAACTAACTCATAAGAAATTTGACTATGATGAACAAATATTAATACTATAATCAACAAGCCTTTTCCATAATGAAATCTACTATCCTATCTGCTAACCTTAAAAATTAACTTTAGGGGCTGGAGAGATGGCTCAGTGATTAAGAGAACGGGCTGCTCTTCCAGAGGTCCTGAGTTCAATTCCCAGCACCCACATGGTGGCTCACAACCATCTCATAACTGTCATGAGATCTAATACCCTCTTTCTGGTGTGCAGATGTACATGTAGACAAGAACATATATATATATATATGCATGTATGTATGTATAAATAAATAAATCTTTTTTATAAATTAACTTTAAATGGGCTAGAGAGATGGCTCAGAGGCTAAGAGTACTCACTGCTCTGCAGAGTACCCGGGTTCAGTTCCCACACCCTCTTCTGACCTCCATTGGCACCGCATGCACATGGTGCATACAGATATACTCTGATTCACACTTACATATAAAATAAGTATTTTTTTAAAACTACAAAAGGGTTATGTAACCAACCTTAAATCCATACATAAATGATAAAATATAGCAAGAAAGTTTTCTTTTAATTAAAAAAATTATAAACAGCCTCCTTGTTTAAATAAGTACACAGAGCCACTCTAGGCTACACCTTTTACTGCGAAAGAAAGAAAGAAAGAAAGAAAGAAAGAAAGAAAGAAAGAAAGAAAGAAAGAAAGAAAGAAAGAAAGAAAAATCACACTTAAACTACTTCAAGCAAGTGAGCACAAAATTCCTTCTGCACACTAGCTACTTTCCTGGAAGACTCACGCCTGCTCTGCAGACCCTCAACCCACTGAAGCATCAGGACAAGCTCCAAACAGCATCACAGACAGATGGCGTCTCTCTTTATAAGTATGCAAATGGCATAAAATCTGACATATTTGAAATTGTGGCTATAATTTTAATAGTATGCTTTATTTCATAAGACACTAAAAATTAAACCTTCTCAAAAACAGATTTTAGAAGTAGGGAACTACAGAAGCACTCAGCAGACTTGGCTATCACATCCTCTGTCTTGTCCTGTCATAGCCTCAAGGCTAATGTTGCAATGGTAGCTCCACATGGTCTCCCCAATGCCGCTACAAGAAGTTCAAGGCTCCTCTCCTGCCCCATCACTTACTTCCCACCTGTTGACCTTCACAGAACAGAGGCTAATCTGGTAAAGAGAGGCCCTAGAATGAGGTCCCTGCTCTGGTAAAGACTGGTATTAACTTGTAAGACAGTGACTAAGATGGCACCTACCTGCATATGATCACCAGCCAAAACAATCCGTGTGTTCTTAGTTGCTAAGGCTAGAGGCATAATGGTCTCACACTCCATGGCCTGGGCAGCTTCATCTAACAGAATGTGCGTAAAGAACCCTGGAAGGCACAGTGTAAACAGAGCACACATCACAGCAGCAGTACAGAAGTAGTTCTCCCTGCAGCCCTAAGGAAAGAGCTTCCCCAGTTAATCCAAGAGTCATGAGTACCTTAAGATCATCCTCAATCTAGATAACAATCAAGACATGATTTTTTAAAAAAGGTTAAGAGCTGGAGAGATGACTCGATAGTTAAGCAAATGCACTGCTCTTATAGAGGACCTGGGTCTGGTTTCCAGCACCCATGTTGGATGGCTGAAATCTACTTGTAACTTCAGGGATCTGATATCTTCTGCACATACATACATACACATATACACATAATCTCTCTCAGATACAGAGTACTAAAAATAAATGATTTAAATATTTTTTAAAAAAAGATTAAAAAGGGTTAACTATTTTCTTTAGTTATCTTTTTTTTTTCCAGGAGCTGCACAAATACTGATACTATTGTCTACTAGTTAAGTTAGAAAAGGCAGAGACAAGGGGATCTGAATTGAGATCAACCTGATCTACAAAATGAGTTCCAGGACAGCCAGGGATACACAGAAAAATCCTGACTCGAAAAGCTTATTTATAAACAAACAAACAAACAAACAAAAAACAGAAGGGCCAAAGTGTGGTGGCACACACCTTTAAACCCAGCACTTGGGAAGCAAAGGCAAGTGGATTTTTGAGTTCCAGGTCAGCCTAGTCTACTGAAGGAGTTCCAGGACAGCCAGAGCTACATAGAGAAACCCTGTTAGCTTGGTTAACTATAAAATAATCACCATAGGATTGATAAGAGAATGAAATGAAATAATATGTAACAGAACCCAGAACAAGAGAGAAACCTAGTAAACATAGCTCGATGCCCTGGCCTCTCACCAAGCAATGCTACAGCATCTAGCTTTCTATCTGCAGAACACGTGTACAAGGTATCAGCCCCAAGTGAGGAGGAAGGGGGCTGAATAAGTATTCCCCAACTGACCTTTCAAAGAGCCTTGTTTGCAGTGATGCTGCCAGTGTGCCATGAACTCTGAAACACATCCTAGGATTGCCCTCACAGCCACTAAGAGCTATAAGCATGGAGAGAAAGTCCCATCCCACGGGGGCGCCTTCCCATGTTAGTCACTAATCCCAGGTTAGTCACCTCCCTTAACAATTCTTTCTAAAATTAAAATGAGCTTCATTTGGGAAAAGAAAAAGGTTGGCTGTCATTCCTTCATTTAAGATAAACAGAGCTTTTAATCTTAAAAATGTTAAAGTTGAGGACTCAAGATGTTTACACCCTGGGCCAGGTACCAGGAATACAGAGAAAGTGAATACCCTCTGTCATCCAGGGACTCAGAGGTTCAACAGAATTTGTCACTGGCTTTAAAGGCAATTCCAATAGGAGACAGAAAAGTAAAGAGCAATGTCAACAACTAAAACAGAAGCCAGTGAGAACCCTGCTAAAGTATCTACTGAAGTGGCATGATCTCTTATGGTCAAGTCCTATCCTACTCGCACACTTGTCTTCGTAGGTTTGTGTACTCATATAGAATTAAATTGAGCTGGGCATGGTGGCACACACCTGGAAGCCTAGTACTTGGAAGGCTGAAGCAAAAGATTGAATTCAATGCAAACATGAGCAACAAAGCAAGACTCTGTCTCAAAAACACAAAAGTAAAAAGTAAATAAAATTAAGAGTGATTTGGCATAGTTCCAGAGTGTAAATACAATGATCTCGGGGCTTCACTCAGCAGTGAAGAGTGCTTACTGCACAATGATAAAGACTGAAGCTCTGCTGCAGCACCCACATATCAAGTAGGGCATCCCGCCTAAGCCTATAACCCCAGCTCCAAAGAGGATACAGACAGGGAACCACTCAGGCTTGCTGGCTTTCAGCCTACCCAAGACAGCATGAGTCTCAGACACAGGGAAAGATTCTGCCTAAAAGGAATAAACAAAGAGTAATGGAAAAGGACACCTTTTGGCTTCCATACACACACCCACAGGCACACACACCTACACATTCGCCTGTGCATGCAGACGCAGACACACACACAAGTAAAGTTTTTAAAAAAGAGAAACCTTAATCATGAGCCATGATTGTTATTTCTACACAAGATGCAAAAACAACTTAGGAAACCTCAACAAACCATACATGCGCACACACAAAAACACTGTCCATATTTGAATTCTTCACATGTTCACTAACCAACAAAACCACCTGGCTGACTAGAGCACACATGGGACTGCAGTCAGCGAGCTGACTATACCGGGGGCTGGCAAATGATTTTCAGTCAAGGGCCAAAGAGTTTCTTTCCCTGCTGACCTGCTGAAGATCCCGCCTGAGATTTGCACCACAAAAGCAGCCACAGACAAGAAACAAGTTAATAAATAGGCATGGGCAGCTGCATTCCATGCAGCAAAAGAAACACCTGGCCAGATACGGCCCACAGGCTAGAACTTGTCAAACTTAGGCATATGCTAAGCCCCTGTGGTGAGTGGGCATACCGGGTTCAAGGTCCAGCTGGCAGAGGTACTGGGAAGTATTCAGTGTGACCACCACCACTCGGTGTTTAAGGATGTCTTCCTTCTGGGGCATCTGGAAGGTGGAGTGTGCACTTGTGATCAAACAGTACTGATGCACAACCGGGTGGACAGTCTTCACCCAGCGGTTTCGGAAATACACCCTACAAGAGAGGACCACACTTCCTGTTAGGATGGTTATAGTTGCTGATTACTAAAACACTAGACTGTTACTTAAGACCATAGTGCCAAAAATTAACAAATAAATAAATCTCAATCATTCACTCCATATTAGTTTAGAATATTAGGATAAAACTGCCACTATGCCCACAATGACCTTCCCATCAAATAAACACAAAGTGTAGGTGCCAACACAAAATACCTATTTTTTAAGTATGCAGATTAATCTTTCAACAGAATTAATATATCAATTTATGCTTTATAAGCAAGAGTTTGTTTTAAAAATTAAAAACTGAAACCTTTCATTCTCAAACTATCTTTTTTCAATTATATATACTATTACAAAAATGTACTTAACTTATATTTTAATTATTTATGCTAACACAAACCATGAAATTGTATGCTTATAACATTTTTAGGTTAGGACAATTTGCAATAATTTTACTTTAGAAAAGTTCTTAAAACTATTTTTAAAAAGACCTCTACCTGGGCTTCTGAAATCTGAAGATAAATTAATTTTTTGAATAATCAAAAACTCTTTAGTGCAAATCTTAAGAAATTTCATCTTTCCAAATAACTACAGTAGAAAATATGAATAGGAATCAGCTATAGATTACTCTGATCTGTACAGACACAACCTTTTCATCTTTCCAAATAACTACAGTAGAAAATATGAATAGGAATCAGCTATAGATTACTCTGATCTGATGTACAGACACAACCTAAACTTCTAGCCTCTACCACCCCACTGACCACATGACAAAGATCTGTGCAAGAGCACAGGGCTTCAGAGCAACCACAAAGGCTTTGGCTTTACTCTGAGTTTAATGAAAAGCCATCAGACTGGACAGGGCAGTCGTGATGCCTCATGTTGCTGGAAGACTACTCTGGTCTCTGGGCAGAATCCACTTAGGGAGAGAGTTAAAGGGTGGCATACTGCTCACTGTTTAACAAGCAGATGTGGGTAAGGGCTCCAGCATTTGCTGACTCCTGTGATGTAAAAAGCTGCTCCCATGGCCAACTTCAAGGCATCTGCATGGTGTCAATAAACATGAACATGGAAAGGGTTCATGACGGGCCCTCACAAGCTCATATGAGTTGATTCCAGAACAATCCTAAGTGAGGTGGAGGGGAAAGCAGGGTACAAAAGCCACAGGGAGGCAGGTCAGGAGGTTAATGCCAGGATCTGGACATGAGATGATGGTGGCTTGCATAAGAGCAGAGATATACAAATTGGATTCACTAGACATTTTAATGTAATATCAACAGAATTCATTAATGATCTAGTGATAGAATTTAAGGCAATGGATGATTCTGTTTCATTTCTGCTTTTGAAACAGCAAGTCTGAAATCATCCAGGCTGGACTCGACCTCACTACACATAGATGGAGTATGATCTGCATTCCTGTTCTACCCATCTCTACCTCCTGATCGCTGGCTTACAGCCACCTACTTCTAGCTTTTGAAACTAGATGAATGGGATAGTATTTACAAAGGCGGAGAAAGAAATAAAATAAATGTGACATTTTTCAAATCAGAGAATTAACATTGGCAAATGATGTTTTTAAGTTCATCATCCATTGAAAGTATAAATGTAGGAGATAAAGACTAATATGCTCAAAGCTCTGGGTTTCTAGCACCACAGGAGAGAAATAAAAAATATAAATATATATGTGACAGCATATCTTATGTATTCCTAGAAACAAACCAGCTTACATATTCCGTAAGATTCAGGATAATACTTAAACAGAAAATAGTTTGGTATATGTAATTTTAATTCAGTGAAGTCTTGTAATAAATTCACATACAATAAACAACTAAAAATGTCACTACTAGCCAGGTGGTGGTGGCATGCGCCTTTAATCCCAACACTCAAAAGGCAGAGGCAGTCAGATCTCTCTGAGTTCGAGGCCAGCCTAGTCTACAGAGCTAGTCGAGGACAGCCAGAACTACAGAGAAACACTATCTAGGAAAACAAACAAAACAAAAAAAGTTACCACTTAGAACAGAAATTGTCAAAAAACTGATGATTCCTTTATTATAATAATAATAATAATAATAATAATAATAATAATAATAATAATAATAATAATAATAAAAACACCTATTTCTTTAAAGACTACCTGAAATGAAGCTGCCTTCAACTTTCCCAGACAGCAGTAACACCATTCCTCCAGATAACTGCCTCCATGCACTATGGTCTTGCGAGGGTCAGAAACTTATCCTCAGATCCACATACAAAAAAGAAACTGCTGGGGGCTGGAGAGATGGCTCAGAGGTTGGGAGCACTGGCTGCTCTTCCAGGGGTCTTGAGTTCAATTCCCAGCAGCCACACGGTGACTCACAACCATCTGTAACGAGGTCTGGTAACCTCTTCTAGCCTTCATGCATACATGCAGGCAGGATACTGCATACACAGTAAATAAATAAATCTGAAGGAAGGAAAGAAGGAAGGAAGGAGGGAAGGAGGAAGGGAGGGAGGGAAGGTGCTTTCCTCATACTTCTTTTCCTTGTTTTTGTTTTTATTTGTTTTGTAACTTTGAGACAAAGTCTCACAGTGTAGCTCTCGTGACTCCTGATATTACAAGGCTGACCTCAAATTTGTAATAATTTACCAGCTTCCGCCTCACCAAGTACTAGGATTACAGTCATGTGCCACTCCCCATCTGTATTTCTATATTCTTTTTCTCAAATCTCTGAATTCTATTCATTTGTTTGTTTACTTATCTGTCTATAGGGATGTGTGCATGTATGTCATATATACACATGTATATAAATCCCCCAATTCTAAACAAAGTAAAAACCGAAACTCAATGTAATCTAAAATGTTATCTAAGAACTCCAAATACGTTAGGCTTAGTTGGCAACTAACAGAAACTTCATGAATCCTAACCCTGAGTATCGTGCTTACCACACTACTACTTTATCTCCTCATTGACTAGTCTGGTTCCCAGGGCCAAGTCCACACTACGGCCTGAGAAGCAGCCAACTTATATCAGCCTGCCTTTCTATCAACAGCTCTCCTCTCAGGAGCATATAGACATCTGGTGCCCTCTTGTGTTCCATCTCTCACATTCCAGAACAACTCCAGTAAAGCTGTTTTTTTTTTCCCCCTCCTCTGGCTAGGGTTGTGGCAAGGAGCACTTGCTTAGCATGTGGCCAAGCCCATAAGGTTCTATTCCAGAACCACCAAAAGGAGCAAAACTCTCAAAGAGCAATTAGGCATTCTAATCCTCTCTATCTCCCAAATCTATCATGGTTATGATTCATAGGAAAACTATCAACTAATCTCAGCTAATGTTCTAATACAGTCTAAGAATTCAAAACATAAACCCTCCTAGGTTGCAGCTGCAAGCTAGCACCTCTCCTAGAGAAATAAAGCTTACAGTAAGTATGTAGGGTGTTGTATAAAGAAAACACTCCAGGAAGCTAGGCACTTTTTCATTTTATTGTTTACTAAATGAAATAATCTGAAAATAATTATTTTTTCGTCTTGGATTCAACAACTCTGAGAGCTAAGAAAAAGTGAGATATCTTTCTGCACTTGGACCACTCTGAACACACTCTACTGGAAAAATCACTTTGTATTACACATATGGGGACACATGTCATGGCGGATCCTCACAGCCCAAAATAATTGCACGTGGAAAGGCTATATAACCTCGAAATATGATGGGAGTCTACTATCTCAAATATCAAATACCCTATGCTAAGTCCACCAAGCAAGATGGGGGCTTCTCTCAAGTATTTTGTTTTTGTTTAGTTTGCTTTTTTTGGTTTAAGACAGGGTTTCTTTATGTAGCCTTGGCTGTCCTGGAACTCACTCTGTAGACCAGGCTGGCCTCAAACTCAAGAGATAAGCCTGCCTCTGCCTCCCGAGTGCTGGGATTAAAGGCTTTTGTGCGCCGCCACCACTAGCTCCATTCAACTGCTTCTAAGCCAAGAACACCATGATATCCAAGACTGCCACATTTTCTATGTAACACACACAAACACACACAGACATACCACTACAAGTAAATAAAACAATCAACTCTTCTCCATTAGAGAACACTCAGGGTAGAATGCTAGCTCCTCCACTTCCACTGTGAGGTTAGAGGTTAAAATCCGCAACCTACTGTGAAGGCATCTTTCAGTAAACATCTTGCCCATGCTCAGGGGATAAGCGGTCAGTATTTTATTACTACACGTAACTGATTCTACTGCACTGATGATTTCTTAGTCTTACAGTGAGAGGACAGCGCAGCATGGGCATCTGTGCTGGCAGGCCACACCACTGTGCTGAACACTTTCAAAGGGTTTTGGTGATGGGAATTAAAGAATTAAATAGCATAACTTCATGTTTCCATGCCTGGACTCGACTAGAAATAAGAGGTTAGTATATTATGAATCAAAGTGTGGTTAGAAATTAATTATAAGCAGTAATTAATAATCATATGACCAACCTAAACCATGGTGTATTAGTTTGCAAAATGGCAAAACTAATAATTCATATAACAACAAAAGTAAATGATATAATAAAATAACTACTTATGATTCTTTATTGTTTTCTGAAGAAAAGGATTTTTATTCTCCCATAGTCTATATTTAAGTATATTTTATGTCCACATATAATCATTGGACCTTTCTACAGCAATGGAAAATTTCTTTTGATACTCTTTCTCTTACATAGTAGCAAAAAGTCCTGAACACATCATCACAGTGCTGCAGAAGTGTGAAGAACACATGCTTCTCTAATGTGCAGCTTCTAGTAAATGACCACAGTTAAAATTTGACTCCGTCAAGAACTGTTATTACATGACTTCTCTGCTATGCTAGTAACCAAACTCAATTTGATTTAAGCTAATTGCTTATCTTACACTATTTTTTAGATGTACATACCAAAATCTACTCCAACCGTAACAACAGTTTTACATGAGAAACTTAAAAAAGGATGTCTTTCTGTATATGTAATGTTTCAGAAATGGTCAACAATTTTTACATTTTGCCTTAATTTAAGGATTTCTTCCAATAACATAACCTTCAAATGCCAATGCACAATTAATGCTTTAGGTGTTTCCAAAGCCTCTAAAATCTTTACAGACACCTTTTCTTAAGAATAACAAAGAACGATACAGATACATAATAAGCCTTAAAAATACCTGAGAGGTCTTGCCTGGGGATTGCCTGCTTCTACATATGGATGTAAATAATCCTTTATGTAGAGGTCAGCAGCACTATTAGAATGGGTGCAAATGAGAATCCTGCTGAAATAAATGGTGCAAATAAAAAGAATGACACAACACAAAGCTAGTCAAGCAGTATATAATACCAAATAAGCAGTGGCCATCTTACATGTCCATTTCCCTCATCCTGCTCAGTCTTCACCAGGGACCCCATGATGTCTTTAGAGAGTATGTTACTCTAGGCTAAAGAGGACTTCCCCCAAATAAATTTTAAATCTGTCTGTAATAAACATTCTAAACCCAGCTCTTTGAGTTCTAACATACCCAACCCTTAGCAGACTTGAAGATTTGACAGCTATGTTAAAAACTCTCATTGTCTACATTGCCAGCTTCTAAAACAACATATTCTAAGAGAATACAAACTTCATCGCTTTGAGGTCTTGCTCTTCCTTTAATGATTAGGAGCTGGATAAACTGTCTCATTGGCCCTCATTCTATCTTTAAAACGAGAAGAGAAATTGTGTCTGGCTAAGGAGACAGTAATGCCTCCTCCACTCACCTGGTCTCCTGCTGCTGCAAGATGTGCTTGACGGCCTGAGCCAGGGTGAAGGTTTTGCCTGTCCCGTAGGGTCCAATGATGAGAACAGGCGGCAGCTGGATGGAGAGAGGAGTGGTGATGGCCAGGACAGCTTCTTTCTGTTTTGCATTTAGTCGAGGATCTAATTGCTCATCCCACTGTCTGTAGAAAATACAAACATGCACATCAGTACTGTCAGTTTCACCGACACACCTACACAAGTAGCACAGCATCTACAATAACCAACACTTACGCTAACACCTCTCCAGATTACAGTCAATGTAATCTCTTCTACAAGGAATCAAAACTAACCTGAGTTATATACTACTCTAAATCTAAAGTTGTTTGGAAAAATACTTGAGCATCAAAAGTTTAATCCACTTTAGCTTCTATTTCTATATTCTCTGATGATTTTAGGAAAAGACATTACTTGAATAATACACATTAAAAAACAAAACAATACATACCAACCATTTCCATCAGCATGAGTTACAAAACGCTAAAAATAGAGGACTCTGTATATTAACTACAAAGCTAAGAGTTTAACCACAAACTTAAGGAACAATTCTGTAAATTTGTCAATATCATTCCTTAACTGTAGAGCCCATTCTGATTATCAACTGTTTTAGTTGTAAGGGACTCAGAGCAGATCTGAGACTTTGTTGATGTCAGTTATCTCTGCAATTTCTGGCAATAAATAATGAATACGTAAAGAAAGCCAAAATCTGAAAGCAACTATCGTCATTGTCCAACTACTGAGTAAGAAAGCATGCATGCTGCAGAGCCTTGTCTCCACAGCTGAAAACAGTCTATCCAAGCTTAGTTTCAGGAGGAAAAAAATTTTAAATGAAAAAAATTCTTTCACTCCCAGCACTATGTTAATTCAAAGCCTTTCCTCCTCTGGCCCAATTCATTCCTGCAATTAGTTCATAGGCTACATGCTCAAGAATGACTTTTCGGCTTCATTGTCTTTCTAAAAGCTCCCAAGGTCCAGTTGAAGAGCAGAAGGAGGGAGAAGATGAGCAAGGAAGTCTGGACCACGAGGGGTTGGTCCACCCACTGAGACAGTGTGCCTGTTCTAATGGGAGCTCACCAAATCCAGCTGGACCAGGACTGAACAAGCATGCGATCAAACCGAACTCTCTGAATGTGGCTGACAGTGGGGGCTGACTGAGAAGCCATTGATAAAGGCACTGTGACTTGTTTCTACTGCAGGTACTGGCTTTTTGGGACCCTAGTCTATTTGGATGCAAAGTTTCCCAGGCCTGGAAGTAGGGGGGAGGGCTTTGGACTTCCCATAGGGCAGGGTTCCATGCCCTCTCTTAAGGAGGGAGGGGGAGGGAAGAGGGGAGGGGGGCGGAGAAGGGGAGGAAGTGTAAATTTTTGAATGGAAAAAATAAAATAAAATAAAATCCCTGTGATTCCAGAAAAGGGTTTGCATGGCTACCAGCATCTCAGGTCCTAGACACAGGACCCTCCTCTACTATACCTACTGTAGTGGGCAAGCCTGGCCCTGCTTGAAAGCATCCTGCTCTGTGACAGCTTCTGGCACTTCTGTACTTAACAGCCAGCCAGTAGTACTGTTGGACACAATGAGCAAATCAAGTCATAATGCCAAAAGCTTCACTAGGCTGAAATTAATATTAACTTCCTCTTTAAACCTGAAATTAATATTAACTTCAACGTACAAGACTTTCTTGACTGTCAAAATAAATAAGACATGATCTCGTATTTTACAAAGCTTGGAGTTCAGGAAAAAAGTTGAAATGTACACAACTGACAAAAATTAATTTAGAGAGATCATGCTGGAAAGCCCAAAACTGGCACAGCAGGGACTCAGTAAAAACGTGCTGAAATAATGAAACAGAAGCATCCTGCTCATCTACTTGAAGAGTGAGCACTTAAGCTGCATGTGACTATAAAGTACCAAACGATCTTCAAAAGGCTGATCCCGGTCAAAGACTGGTCAGCAGAGGAAACCATGCAGCTGTGAACAGAGATGAGGGGGTAGAGACACACAATGAGTACACAGCATCAATATATTTAAGCTAACAGACTAGACTCTTAAATGATTAATGATGATGGATTCTTTGTTGCATGGATTTTACCATAATGTTTTAAAAGCTTAATAGGAATAACAAAAACATAAGGAGGTAAATAAGTACAGGAAGGCATAAATAAGTGTCAAGACAACTGAATGCACCCAAAACTAGGAATGAGAAAAGACGACAGGACTAGAAGGCAGTCAGTGAGAAGCTAGAACAGAGCTCAGCATCAGGTTCTCAGACTTTATCCAAAGATCTACACATGATGAAATGCCACAGTTATTTTAAAAACTAACTTTGGAAGAAGTATTTAAGTTGGGCCAAACAACAGAGATACAGACAGCAGGATGGAAGATAACAGAATGTCACCAAAATAGTTCAAGCATAACCGCAGCACCAGTTATAAGAATGGAAAGAAAGGGGGCTGGAGAGATGGCTCAGTGGTTAAGAGCATTGCCTGCTCCTCCAAAGGTCCTGAGTTCAATTCCCAGCAACCACATGGTGGCTCACAACCATCTGTAATGAGGTCTGGTTCCCTCTTCTGACATACATGGAAGGAATGTTGTATACATAATAAATAAATCTTTTAAAAAAAAAAAGAATGGAAAGAAAGAGATGGATGCAAAGCTCAACCAAATGAGAGCTGAGATGTCCCTGAGTTTCTATGATCAGATCACAATTACTTTCAGGACAATGAGCAGCAAAGTCACAGTAAATGAAGAATGTTGGGAGACACGCAGACTATTGCCTATTGAGAAACGTGGCAATAAAAGAAGTGGGGTGAGGCAGTAATGGAAAGTTTGTACTAAAAGGTGTATCATGTTTTATTCTGTTTTTAGGACCAGAAGCAATGGAATATTGAATGGACTTGTGTGTCTTGATCCTTCTAGGCCTGATCTATAAAAATGTACCACCTGGTCCTCTACTTGTCAACAGTAATCAATCACAAAAGACACCAAGACATTCATCAGGAGGGAACAGGACCACCACTCTGCCAAGTGGCCACCCAAGCAAATCTTTATGTGTAAAGTCACTTAGATACTTTCCTATGGTCAAGTGAGCTAGGAAAGCAGAAGTTAATGGGACAGAAACCAGTGACAAAGAACACTTACACAGCTGCATTTCTTGGGACAAACCAGCAGTAATTTATTTAACTTCAAGTGGAGTTAACAGTTAAGAAGATGGCTATTTGCACAACCCCTAACTTGACAGCAGTTTCTGAAGAAACATCTTCTGACCTCTCCCTCTACTTTGCTAAATCACAATACCATCTACGTCCAAAGCTGTTGTATCTATTTGAACCACTGCAGAAAGGTCATGATTGTCACGTCAGAATTCCATTTGGAAATATCCCTAAGCTGCTCAGTGTTCTATCAAATTGAGATCACTGAGAGAAGCCACAGAACTAATCTCCAGTCTGAATGTCAAATGTCTCGTTCATCTCCTGAAGAACATAAGCAAGCTGTCTAACAAAGGCAGGCTTGAGCTCAGTGTACTAGCTTGCACTGGCAACCCCAGCACTGGGGTGACGGAGGCTAGAGGATGACCACAAGTTCAAGGTCAACTTGAACTACATAATAAGATTCAGTCCAGCCTGGTTATAGTGTGAAACACTGTCTTAAAAAAAGAAAAAGAAAAAAGCAAACAAGCAAGTGTGCTTGAACTGATACAGGCATTCAATTTAATATTAACATCCTCCTTTTTCTAAGAAATCTCTTTTCATACCTGTTGGGACTCCAAGGTATGGTAGGAGTCATACTGATGTCTGGAAACAAAACATCATTGTCCTTAATTCTGTCTAGTGCATAATGCATTTCACAGAGGGGTAGTCGATTCAACTGAAACTGAAGTTCAACCTGAAATACAAAATGAATGTTTTTAAAATAGCTTTTACACCAACATCACTATTGGCAGTGCACAAAAATACTTCATGGAGACAACAATTTGCAGGACAAGTTCAGAGCTTCTTTCAGACTATGATTATATCCCATTGGCAGCATTTGTTAGGCACTGTAACAAGCAGTTACCATGGATGACCTTGTGTAATCATACTAACAGCATACATGCTATTACTGACCTCATTTTACATACTTAGAACTGAAATCTTATAAATGCTAGATAAAGAGTGTCTGAGCAGACCATGCCCATGAAGAACACATTTGATAACACCAGAACAAGTGTATAGTATCACATGTTGAGTGATAATCGACCTTACAACCCTGTACAGACTGACTATGAATAATGGTCTATTTCATCTAAAGGCTAGATTTAGCTTTCCAGTTAAATATAGCCAACAGGCCACAGGCTTCACCTAAACACCATTAGTGAAAAACAAGGAAAGCAGACAATGCTGATCCAGTGGCCCTAGTCACAGCAGCTTAAAAAACAAACAAAAAAACCTTACTCTTTCATTGCAGATGTCAAACGTCTAATCAGAGAGTTCAAGCTTGTACAAAACTAGAACATACTACATGTTCCTTAAATTCAAAAGGTGACAGAAACTGCAATTCTAACTACCCAGGATAATATGCCTTCAAAGTCAAGTGCACTTCTGGTCGGCAAGGGAGAACAAGCAGCAGGCAACAGCTGACACTGGGGTTGAAGACACTGGGGAAGGCACTGCCTGCAAACATACCTGTGTGTCACAGTCAGGCCGAAGATTAAGCTCTTCACAGCATTCCCTGGATATCCTTAAAAATATATAATCTTTTGTTTTTTCTTCAATAGTAGCTTCATAAACCTTCTCTTTGGTTCCCTGGTTCTGTACTAGCTTCTCTTTAGGGACTGGTAATAAATAAACAGCATTGACTTTGGTCATCACCAGTCGTCCAGCCAAAGTATCTTCAGAAAGGGTTTCAGTAAGCTTAAAACGACCAAAAAGTTGTCCATTCTGAGCATACTTTGCACCCCCAGAAACTCTAGTGAGCATGAAGCTTGCTAAAATCTGCAATTGTACTTTAAGGTTGAACCTAAATCGAAAGCAGAAAACTAGTTTGAGTATTTCTCATCAAAACCATAAGAACTAAAAAATACAACAAAGAAATTCAAATATAAATATGTGGAAATGTAAAATTCTGTATCAATTTCACTGTATTGAATTAACAAATCTATATACACTATATCTTTCTTTCCTATATCCAAGCTGAAGACAAGTTATATAAGCATAAAGTAATATTTTTAATAATATTACTTTATGCTTTACCCAGTGGGCTCAGTGGGTAAAGGTGCCTGCTGCCAAGCCTGGTGAGCAGAGTTCAATTCCAAAACCCACGTGGCAGAAGCAGTAAGCTGACTCTGAAAGCTGTTATCTGACTCCATATGTGAATGCTGCCTCTCAGACACACACACATGCACAAGGACATATAATTCTTATGAGTCTGAGTAAACTACAGGTGATTTTTAATAAGTGAAACACATTAACTAATAGGTAAACCTGTTTGAACATGGTTGAGATAATTAAGACTTTAAAATTACTGAAGCTAGGAGGAAAGGCACTGAATTAAAACTACAGTGGCTAGTTCCAGGACAGGCCCCAAAACCACAGAGAAACCCTGTCTCGAAAAACCAAAAAAAAAAAAAAAAAAAAAAAAAAACTACAGTGGACTTTCAGCTGAGGGCTTGCCAGGTAAATCTTACCAAAAGAATCTAACCATAACATTTCTCTCTCGGTAATGATAATAAATAACCAGAATAAAAGTGTATCCGGTATTACAAAGAAGTGAGTCTCACACGGGAGATTCACTATGTGGAAAAGAGCTCAGCCTATCTTAGAGACAACAATCGGGACACTCATGTACATGTGAGTATGAGACAAGGTGTGCTTGGAGGTATCAGAGAATCAAGAGTTGTTAACTTACACAGTATTGGCAAGGCATGGTGGTGCACACCTCTAATCCCAGCACTTGGAGGCAGAGGCAGGCTAATCTCTGAGTTCAAGGTCAGGCTGGTCTACAAAGTGAGTCCAGGGCAGCCAGGGATACACACACACACACAAAAAAAAACCCAGTCTTGGGAAAAAAAAAAAAAAAAGGAGGAGGAGGAGGAGAAGAGAAGAAGAAGGAAGAGGAGGGAGGGAGGGAGGGAGGGAGGGAGGGAGGGAGGGAGGGAGGGAGGGAGGGAGGGAAAAGAAGAAAGGAAAAAAAGGAGGGAAGGGAGAAAAGAAGAAAGGGAAGGAACCATCACACATATTACAGGGAGGGAAACATCACATATAATACAAAGAGGTATCCTGGCGGGTGGTGGCGCACGCCTTTAATCCTAGCACTCGGGAGGCAAAGGCAGGCAGATCTCTGTAGGCCAGCCTGGTCTACAAGAGCTAGTTCTAGGACAGGCTCCAAAGCTACAGAGAAACCCTGTCTTGAAAAACATAGATAGATAGATAGATAGATAGATAGATAGATAGATAGATAGATAGATAGATAGATAGATTACAATGAGGTATAAAACCAAAAGGTCTACACATATTAAAATTAATATTCAATAGTACAGTTTTATATTAGGATCAAATAAAATTCAGTAAGATCTGCCTGTATGAGACTTTCTAAAAATCCTATTACACTTCTTTTATTCTGTATGTAATTTTTCTGGGTAATTTAAAGAAATGCATACTTCATCTTACCCAAGTTTATCTGACTATTTAAAGACCAGATGTATACTAAGACTCAAATTAAAAAGCCTGCACATGAAAAGCCATGCTAGCCTCTGTCCACCTCACCAATTGAAAAGAACCTGAGTCCTTGTGTCACAGGTGATTCTTTAAGGAGAGTTTCACAAGTCACCTTTCACATGATGAGAAGGACTGGGTCATTAAAACTCACTTAAGTTAGAAGAGACTGCCTCTAATACAGCTGCCCAACAAGACCTCTCTCTGTTGCCCAAGGTCATGTCCAGGCTTCAAATGTCTCCCTTCCTCTTTAAACTCCATCTTCCTCGGCTTCTGAAGAGTCACACCCTCCAGGGACTCTCAGCTAACTACCTCCATTGCCATCCAAAATCAGCCACCTTCTCAAAGCCCCAGTGTGCCCTCATCTTACCTTCTAACAGATACCTTTGATCCCGCATTCTCCATGCCCAGATGTGTAACACTGAATAACCTCTAACCTCTCCATCGTGACTCCAAATCAAATCTTTCTAACATTATGCAAAAAGGCTCCATCATTCAGTTATGTCTCCAAGCCAGAACTGAGTTACATCAACTGTGCCCATCTCACCAACGGCCATTCCGCCTGCTATACTCTCACAAAGCCCTGGTTTCTAGGGGCACCATGGGTCCCTACTACTGGTTAGGTCATTTTCAACTCGACATTTTTAGCCTATGTTACTATAATAAACTTTGAACATGGCTTTCTGTCATGTTTCTATCACCATATACTAAACTCTCCTTTCAACCACTTTATTCATGAGAACTAAGCCCACAGCCTGACAGCAGCAAGAGAAACTGCTGTGACACTAACCAGTGCCTTGACACACTAGAAAATAAACGCCTCAAAAAACAGATTTTCCTGCAGGAGACTAGCCACATACTAAAGATGCATGTTTAGAATTTTTAGTAGAAACCACTACTACTAATATCTCATCTTCCTAAAAGGTTGGCATGCTAAACTAAAATTCCAGTCATAGCCTTCTTCAAGTATTAGAACAGCTCTGCCAGCTTGGAGCTGGAGAGATGACTCAAAGGTTAGGAACACTTGCTGCTCTTCCAGAGGACCCACACCCACAACAGGCAGTTCACAACCTCCCATATGTAATTCCAGCTCTGGGGATCTAACACTCTCTTCTGGCCTCCTTGGGACACCAGAACTCACATACACATACCTGTACACAGACACATACAGAAAGACATAGTTAAAAATCTAAAGAACAGGACTTTGAAACTTAATAATTCAAATTCTTTCCACTCTTGCAAACCACATTTTGAATCAATCTTGAAGCCAATAATCTCAACCTTCCCAGGAGGAAATGCAGCCACCAACATTACCAGCTGTTGTAAGCCACTTGTGTATCTGATAAGAAATGTGATGAGGCCAGCATTAGGTAGGCCATGTCTCAGGTCAGTTTTCAAACACCAGAGCTATATAGCAAATGTGATTGCATGAGATTTTTTGCACTACATGAACAAGAATCAGCCTAGTAAAATAAACTATTTGGAGTTTTTCGACATTTTAGATTACACTGAGTTTGGTTTGTTGATGCAGAGTGGAGAAGTGAGGTAAGCCACGGAAGCTGTGCTCATGGCTAGGCTGTGACACACATCCTATCCCACACTAGGCCCGCCGGGCAGGAGTGCGCTAGGTAGCCAGGCATGGAGACCAGGTAGGTTTGCACTGCACGGTTCAACAGAAATCACAGCTTCAGTTAATGTCTAGTCTTTGCCTTTTAAGATTTATTTTTATTATCTTTAATTATGTGTATGTTGAAGGCATAAATCAATTTATGCCAGGTGTTCTCAGAGGCCAAAGTGTTGGATCCCCTGAAAATGAGGGTTACAGGCAGTTGTGAGCCACCTGATGTGGGTTCTGGCAATAAAACCTGGGTCCTCTGCAAGAATAGTACATGGACTTAACCTGAGTCATGTCTCCAGGCCTAAAGCCTTATTTCTTTAAAAATGTATCTCTCAGAACTGAACATATTTCTTCCAAGATAGGATCACTGAATGCACATCAACATGTGGCCTAAATTTGTTCTTGTTTTAAGAAAGAAACAAATTCTGAAGAATCTGAAAGCCTCTGTAAAGTCAGTAAGATGAAGTGTATTGTCCTTAGCACCTGCATGTCACAAGCTTTATAAACAGTATCTTACTGTAGCTGGGGTTAGTTAAGAAATTGCTAGGTGGCCCAAGCTGGCCTTTAACCCATGACTCTCCCTTGCCTTTATCTCCTGAGTGCTAAGATTACAGATGTGTAACATCAGGACCAAATGTCTGGTAAGCTGCTGTGCTTTTGTTTTTGTTTTGACACAGGCTCTTACTATACAGTCCTGCCTGGCCTGGAAGTCATTGAGCTCCACCTGATCTGTCTCTCAAGTATCCAAGTGCTAGGATTAAAAGCATGGACCCCAAGCCAGGCATCAGCCCAATACTCACAGAGTGTTCTTTCCTAAGAAAAAGGAATATGATATTGGGAACCATACACAAGCATATTCGTGTGTTAATAAATATAATTTCATCAGAACACAGTACAGTCAAAATCAATACGTGCCTTTAAGATTTATTTGCACAGATGGGAGGCCAAGGAAGACAGCTCAACAGATAAAGTGCTAGGATGACCTGAGCTCAAAACTCAGAATCCACCCAAAAATGGGGTGCAGTAGCCTGTAGCGAGCTGCGTGGTGTCACACCTGATGGAGATGTATAATCAACTGCTGAGATGGCTAAGGCCTGACCTATGCTATGATCACGCAATGATTATCAGCTGCCTGCATATGCGTGGGCCTATGGGCGGTGCCCACCTGGCAATCCAGTATTGGCAGCCCATGCCTACTTAAGGGCTGGGAGCGGTTTGCCCCAGGAGAGAGAGGAGAGAGAGAGGTCAAAGAGAGAGAAGAGAGAGGAGAGAGAGGAAAGAGAGGAAAGAGAAGGAGACAGAGAAAGAGAGAGGTTTGTCCGAGAGAGAGAGAATGATAAAGTCCTGGAATAAACTGCAGTGAGAAGAGCTCTGGTGGTCACGTCATCCTTGCGGGTTGAGGGTGGCCGTGACAGTAGCCCACACTTGTGACCTCAGTAAGTGCAAGAGATAAGAGAATCAGCCAGAAGCTTGAGTATACAATGAGGAAGCAAAACAAGAGAAACCCTGTCTCAAAACCAAGGTGGAAGGAGGGATCCCAATCCTGAAGACTGTCCTCTAACATGACATGTACACCTGGGCACTTGACAGTTACCAATAAATGGCCCAGCACATATCTGTAATATGAGCACTCAAGAGGAAATGGGTAAGAGTGACAAGTTCTAGACCAGCCTATGCTACACAGCAAAACTCTGCTCCCGACAGAGCAGGGAGATAAGAACACAACCAAAAGAGCAATGGCAGAGTCCCAGAATAATGAAAACAAAGTATACTGACCTGGCACATCTCATGTGAGATACTTTGAAAGGTCCTATCATATTTAACCAACAAACAGAGTGGCACAATGTACTTTACATTTTTGTTTGCTCTTTGTTTTTTGTGTATAGTCCTAATGAGCATTCTGAATCTATTATTAATGATAAGACAGCTTACAAAAAAGTATATTGGTTAGACTATATTTAAAAGGAAAAATAGTTACAAAAATGTAATCATGTCTCATTGAGGTTCAATTTTGAAGATTCATCCTATTTTACCTAAACAGTAAAAATTATTTTCAAAATAATGACCTTTGCAATAGTTTTACTCACTCACACTTTCATTTAAGACTACTTCTCTTACATTAATCAAATAATCTTTTGTTTTCAGCTCTTCATGTGTGGCTGTGGCCAAAATATAAAAGATGACAGAGCACTTATAAACTTATAACTTTCAAAATGTGTGGCTTACTTTTGTCTTTGTACATTGATTCAACAAATATTCTCTAAGTGCTTGCAATAGCCTACACACACTGCAAAGTGTCTCAAGAGTGAGGACTGGTTTTATACGGCAAAAGTGAGCACAGCTGATCCCAGAAGACATTCAGTGAGGTACTGTGAAAAAGAGCCGGGTACTAAATATAATTCTTTCTTTCTGGTTTTTTGTTTGTTTGTTTTCAGCCCGGGTTTCTCTGTAACCCTGGCTATTTCCTGGAACTCGCTTTGTAGACCAGGCTGGCCTCAAACTTACTGAGATCCACCTGCCTCTGCCTTCCAAATGCTGGGATTAAAGGAATGAGCCACTACCGACGGCTTCCTAAACACAATTCTTACTAGCACTTCCAATAAAGATAGAATACAGAGCGCCAAGGGTGCTGGCTCATACCTGCAATCTAACATGCAAGAGGCAGAAGCAGGACTACTGAGAATTCAAGTCCATCCTGGCCTACATATTGAGTTCTAAGTCAGTCAGGACTTCATAACAAGACCCTGTTTCGAAGCTAGCTGATTGGTTAAATAAAAATAGCTAATGGAGAATAATTATTTTAATGCCCATCTTTACTTAAGCGCATCTAAACTGTAAAATTTAAAACACCACTCTAAAGGTAGACCAAGGAGAATAGAGAAGGAGAGGAGGGGAGGAGGGGAGAGGACTGGAGGAATAAAAGGAGGAGGAGGGGAGGAGGGGGTGAAGTAGGGAGGAGAGGAGGGGAAAGAGGACAGGAGGGGAGGGAAGAGGGGAGGAGAGGAGGAAGGAAAAGAGGAAAGAGAGCAGGGGAGGGAAGAGAGGAGTAGAGGGGAGGAGGGAGGTTCTCAAAGAACTTACTTGCTGACTTCTTTATACTGGGCTATCTCCTCAATATAAAGCAGGTCGTGCAACCGTGACTGATAGTTTGCCTTGGTCAATGATTTGTCTAAAACGGACTGTGTAAACAGCTGGTCAGCAGAAAGAGGAATTTGGTATCTGATCAGAAGGCTCTTCTCCAAATCAGTAGTTTCATTAGGTTCGAAATCTACGATAGTCTTAGAGGAAGCATCCCAGCGCTTGGCTGTGGTCACCAGTTGCTGCTTTGCATGCATCAGGTACTCAAGATCTAAAGGAAACAAGGAGCACGTTTATAAAGGAACACAGGGTTAAATTCTCAAGTGAATAAGTACTTATTTTTGTAACAGAGTTTCATATACTAGAGCTAAAATCCTTAAAATAGAATAACACAAAACTCATTGAGAGAGTACTTTTTCCCATGCCTGGAATCTTTGATCATTTTAACAAAATAACATTGTTAGGAATCCACGTGAGAACATCTTTTTATACACTGGCTATCTCGTGCCACAAATAGTTACTTTTCAGTTAAACATTCAGAACTTAACTCTTCAGCCAAGAGACCCTGACCTGCAGGAGAAACCTGACCAATTCCTTGTATGATGAAATGTACCGAGTGGCAGACAACAGTCACTTTCCTCCTCATCCTGCTAGTACCTGCCCCATGAGACAAAGAGAAGATCCAAAGTCCTGAAAGTGTCCATCTTTGTGTGGCAAAGCGCAGAAAAGCTGTTTGAAGGTCACCTTGCTACCAGCACCAATCTGTTAGAAGATACAGGTGTACAACACTGCCAACTCCTTGGAACATGTGATAGGAAGTCGTTTGAATGCCACTTCCCAAAAGGCCATGTAAAACTCAGCAAATTATACTATAAACAGGACACAGTGTCAAAACCAGAACTGTCAGATTCTGGCATCTTTGATAGAGTCGTACCATAAACAGCAAACATGAGAGTCACTACCTGAGACTTACTGGGTGGAGCATGCCTGCCCAGGAAAGCAAAACAGCCAAAAGTTAGAAAGTTGTCTAGCTAACTCATAAGGCAAAGGTTCAGAGTTCAGGGGAAGTCACCTCAAGCTGTCTCTGAATCAGAACAGGCGTGACTACAACCTCCCATTCAGTTAGTAATTTGGCAAGTTTGTTTATTTATTATTTTGTGGTGTTAGAGATCAAGTCCAAAATCCAACGTTATTCTACCACTGAACTACACCCCAGGCTCTGGTGCTGCAATCTCTAAATATCACATACGCATTATAAATACACATGCAGCCATTAACAAAGAAATTTCACAACAGTGGCAAGGATCTTAGTATCTTTTTGTTTGGGTTTTTTTTTTTTTTGCATCCTAGTTCTTAATAAAAATATATAAAGGCCCTAAGTTCTGCCGGGCAGTGGTGACGCACGCCTTTAATCCGAGCACTCGGGAGGCAGAGGCAGGCAGATCTCTGTGAGTTCGAGACCAGCCTGGTCTACAGAGTTAGATGCAGGACAGGCTCCAAAGCCACAGAGAAACCCTGTCTCAAAAAAAAAAAAAAAAAAAAAAAGCCCTAAGTTCTAACTTTTGATTCTTGTGAAAGCATTTTTGTAAGAGTATTGTTATTCTCAGACAGCAACATAACAGCAGTAAAGATGAACTATCCATTAAAATTACACTTCAAACTACTCTAGGGCTGGAGAGATGGCTCAGCAATTAAAAACACTCTTTCCAGGACAAGAGTCTGAATTCCAGCACACATGACAGATGGCTCACAACCAGCTCCATGACAGCTAACACCCTCTTCTGACACCGATGGGTACAAACACACATGACATACTAACACACACAAATACATACATACACACACATATATAAGTCATTTTAAATAAAAATTACTCTGCACTGGATCATTGGTAGCCCATGTTTTTTATCTCAGCATTGAGCAGATAGAAAGGCAGGCAAATCTCTGTGAGTTTGAGGCCAGACTGATCTACAGAGTGAGTTCCAGGACAGCCAGAAACACAGAGAAACTCTGTCTTGAAAAATCAAAGAGAGCGAGAGAGAATGAGAATATAGAAGGATGTCTAACTGCTATTGTAAGGTGGGAAATTTACATTTCATAATTACATTACAGATTTTATTTAAGTGCTTTAGACTATACTTTAAACCATACATTCTTGTGTCATTTAAAGGTCACTGCTGTTTCGATGTTCCTTAAAGTGCTTGGGAAAAACAGACCAAAAATGGTATCCTGAGAATGCTATGGAAAACATGTTAAAATCTACAGAAATCAACTTCTCTACTTCTGCCTAGAAGTATTTAAACTTTGGGAATCGGCATAAGCGACAGTATTTTTTTGACATTTTATATAGATAGTACCATCATTTACACTTTGGTTTTAGGAATTTCTTAGTGTCTTGAGCAAGTAGCATCACAAAATTTTCAAACAATGTTAATTTTTATCCCATTTCACTTGGAGCTGTGGGACAGGATCTCACTTAGTAGGCCAGGCTAACCTAGAACTCGCGGCTGCTCCCCAAGCACTAGGATTAGATAATGAGCCACCATACCCAGTGTCTTGTTAATGACTATGTAGGAGGGAAAGCTGCAGCAGCAGAGAGGAGGCGGCACCTGAAAACATCCTGGTGTGCCAGCCTCAAAAGGTCATGCTTGTGACTGGCTGGTGGCTCCTGGGAAGCTTTACAGAACTACTTCTCTTGGGAGCCCGAGTCAGACTTCTGCCTCTCTGTTCTTCATTCTTTCCTTGTGTTTTTTGTTTATTTGTTTCCCTCTTGGGGGTGGGGGGTGATTTTATGTTGCGCAGAGAAAGTCTTCCTCTACAATACTCTATAGCTGGAAACCGCAGTCATTCCCCTGCTTCAGTCTCTCGATTGCTAGGATTACAGGTGTGAGCCACCACACCTTGCTCATTCCTCTTATCTGAAAAAGAAACTGTTAGCTGTGTAATGACTCACTAATTTACAGTGCTTAAAGGTCATTACTTCTAGAGACTCCATTTATGGAGAAGGTAAGGTGCCCTATGAGACGCTGGACACACTAGCACCTAACAAGTGTGGTCACTGTCATCCCCTGTAGCTCCTGCATCTGCGATCATCAAAACCAGACTGAGTAATGCTCAGGACTGCTGCGCAGCTCTTCAGCCACAGTATATGTGTCCCCTCAACCTGTACCAGCCTAAAATGAATCACACACCGGAAAGACAAAAATGAACAAACTTGGACAATAGTCACAAATCAACAGGAGAGTTTAACAGTGCTTATTAAGACTATTCATTAACCAACTCTTGTAATAAAAATCTCCAAGCAAACCTGACACCAATATAGAAGGCACTACCCTGAGGTGTGGCAAGTAGACAGAAACTGTAAATAAATTTAAGAGAAATCCATGGAAAATCAAACTGGACTATATCTAAAGGGCACTTGCTTAACATGCGTGCGATACTGAAATGGATCCTCAGCATTGCAAAAATCTAACAGGATATAATTAACACCACAGAAGGGCTGCCACTCCCCAAACTAGCCAACTCTGGGCTACAGAGACGGCTCAGAAGTTAAGAGCACTGCTGCTCTTCCAGAGGACCTGATTTCAGTTCCCAGCACCCACATTAGGCAGCTCACTGTCTATAACCCCAGCTCCATGCAATCAATGGCTCTGTCCTCTGAGGGCACCTCCACTCATCCGTGCATACCCATACGCAGACATGCACACCTACATGTAATTGTAAAAGAATAAAATAAATAAATCCTTTTACAAAATAGCCAACTCAACTAGAATAGCTAGTCTGACACAAGAAATACTTTCCACTATCCTTAGGCTCTCTGGTGTTTAAGATTAAGAGCCTGCTCGCATTCCAGCCACAAAGCTACTTCCCATATAATACAGTATCCAAAGGAAAGCTTTGCTTTGAAATATGAAATGCAACCAATTTAAACAGTGTCTTTAATGGGGCCTGGAGACTATACGAGAAGATGGTGAGAGGAAAACAAAGCAGAGGTGGCCCACAGGATTCAATAAATGTCATTTCTTAAAAGCAGTTCTATTTATCTAAAAGCAAGATAAAATGTTTCCTAATTTCAAAGTTAGACACCACACTTTTCCTTAGAAGATCAAGGTTTTGGCTGTTCACATTAAATAAACCCAAGCACACACAACTCCAACTAGCACTCCCGCTTCCCTCAGGCTACACTCCTCTCCCACACCGCTACCCAGAGGCAACGTGAAGCCTTTCTGGCTGTGCCAACCATTGGCCTCTATTTTCTCTCGCTTTAAGAACCTAATAAAAGCTGAAATACACACACACACATGCGCGTGCGCGCGCGCGCACACACACACACACACACACAAACTTGCCAGGCAGTGGTGGTGCACGCCTTTGGTCCCAGCACTCAGGGAGACAGAGGCAAGCAAATCTCTGTGAGTTCAAGGCCAGTCTGATCTACTGAGTGAGTTCCAGGACAACCAGAGATTCACAGAGAAACCCTGTCTGGGGGTGGGGGGAAGCCCCACATAACCAATGCCAGGCAGCAGTGCACACACCTTTAAAATCCCAGCACTCAGGAGGCAGAGGCAGGTGATCTCTGAGTTCGAGGCCAACCTGGCTACAGACTGAGATCCAGGACAGCCAGGGGTAGACTGAAAATCCCTGTCTCATTGAGGTAGAGGGATTCCTCACATAACCAGACTGAAGCAGTGAAAGCAGAGGGCAGCTTCTCCATGTGCTGTCATTCACTACATTGACCTTTGAAGACAAACTTTAAAACCCTCTTTTTCTAATGCTTTGCTGATCACACAATATTCATGGATTGAAGATAAGTGTCCTTAGTTTGCCATCAACTTTGACAATGGGAAATCATTTTTAAGGTAGACTAAACTTTGTGGTGATGTCATCATGTCTTGCTAGACTCACGGCAGAGAAATGAATAGCATGCTTCCAGATTCAAACCTAAGACTAAATAAATCATAGATATGCTGCTTCCAGACATCCAAACCACAATTCCAAATCAGCATCTCCAAACTCTCCCATCAGTGGAAGCCACGTATATAACATGCAAGGAAAGCTTGCTAACTTCCTTCCCTTGCAAGTGCCTTTTATCACACATTTTGAGTTATAACTTCAAGCTTACCCAAAGACAATTTTAGTAAATAGCTTATTTTCTAAGCCTCAATAATCAAGAAAGCAAAAGAAAAGGAAAGAAAAGAAAAACACAGTTGAAGTAAGTCTTCCTCAACAGTTAGGAGGTTACCATATAACTAACTACAAGAAGAAAGACATTCCCTCATGACCCATAAATGGACACTGCAGATAATAATAATGTGGAAAAAAAGAAAATAAATCAAGCTGGAGAGATGGCTCAAGGGTTAAGAGAACTGACTGTTCTTCCAGAGGTCCTGAGTTCAATTCCCAGCACTCACGTGGTGAATCACAACCATCTGTGATAGTATCTGATGCCCTCTTCTGGCATGCAGGCAGACATGCAGAGCACTCACACATAAAATATAAACAAATAATTTTTTAGAGAAACCTATGTAGTTGTGTTTTTAATTCAACTCAAAAGCTAAATTAATTAAGAAAGAAAGGATTTTTTAATCCAATAATTAAGAATGAGCTAGGAAAATACTATTTGTCATACAACTGAATCTCCCTGAGTCACACGAAGGCAGTCAGTGTGAAGGGCACAAACAGCCTTTAGTGGGTGAGGCACTAGAACTGCAGGAGAGAGTGGGCAGCATTCTTAACCATAGGGGCTGCTGGGGATGTCAGTGGAGATGGCCCAGTAGAGTCAAGTGTATAACTCATGGAAGAAGACTATTGTCCAGTATTATTTAGGGATAAACTTGTTACCAGTGTACTGGCTAGTTTATGCCAACATGATGCAAGCCAGAGTCATTTGGGAAGGAGGATTATCAATGAGAAACTGCCTCCATCGAGTGACCTGTAGGTAAGTCTGTAGTGCATTTTCCTAATTGGATACTGGTGTGGGAGGGCCCAGCTCACTGTGGGTGGTGCTACCCCGGGACTGGTAGTGCTACCTCTTTCTATAAGAAAGCAGCCTGAGCAATCAATAAAGAGCCTGCTTGGTGACAAGTGCCTTCATCCACTGAGCCATCCATCTCACTAGCCTGAAAATAATTCCTTTACATGCCTACTATGAGCTAAACATGCCACACTTATGTCTAGTCCTCACACTCATCTAAGGAAGGTACACCAGCTCCATTCTCTTAAAAGTTTCCTCATCAAGCTCGGAGATATTAAGACCTCTACACAGTATAGACACAGGCACAAGGGAACTCACACTGTAGACCAGACTGGCCTTAAACTCAGAGATCCACCTACCTTTGCCTGGGATTAAAGACATGTACCACCACCCGGCTTCCCTTAACTTTTTATTGTAGACATTTAACACCCACTAGTGTGGATTCTTAACAATTCTGGGAAAACAAGCCATGGCTATTGAAGCACTACTCTAAAAACAACATGCACCTAGATGCCAAGGAGGAGTCCGTTTTCTTCTCTTTCTTCAATTTCAACCTCCCCTAACTTGAAACAGTGCAGTTCTGAAGTTCTGTGAATGCAGTCAGGTCCATTCCTAGAATTCTGCCCATGACCAAGTCCTCACAACACCTATAATTTTTATTTTTACCATGCAGTCCTTCATAAGATTTATTATACCCTCTGCTTTTATTTGTATTTTATCTACTGGCATATCTATCTTTGGCAATGGAAATTAACCTATTTTTGTTCCTACTGAGAAAATGACAAAATTACATACAACCAAATAAAATGTAAATGAGATCAAACAAGGCAGAAAATGAGATAAAATGAAGCCTGGGCTGTAATAGCAAACACAAAGAAGACATCGCCTAGCGACAAAAGCTTGGCACAAATGTTACAATGAAGGCCAGGCATGGCCACACACACTTGTAATTTCAACACTGGGAAGGCTGAGGCAGCAGACTTGTGAATTCAAGGTTAGCCTGGGCTACTTCGTGAGTCACAGTCCCAGAAAAATGGATGGATGGATGGATGGATGGATGGATGGATGGATGGATGGATTCATTGACCTCAACTTATAAGGGAAAAAAGAAAAAGAACAGTTCTACTACCTGGTTACCACGTCCAAATCATAGTATCCTAGCATCTGCTCATGAAAAAAAAAAAAAAACTGTTCCAGGTTATAATGAGTGGGACACTGGTACTTGGGGTGAGCATCCTCCACATTATAATTACTTCCAGTCAGCACAGTACCAAGTCATACACATACTACACAGTGTCATTAATGAAATCCTTTATCATTTGTTTAATAAATTAAAGCACCTATAATCCAACCAAGAGCCACAGAAGAGTGGGCTAGCATGCCCTTTCCCTGTCCTGTTAGGCATCAAATTTAGGTACAGGCACCACCAGCAATATACAAAGCAAATCAGCCACAGCAGCAAGTATGCAGGTGCTCCTGTGCTGAAACCAGGGACCCTTCCCAAGGCACCGAACAGATCCTGCTGAGATACCCTGCCCTCCTTAAAAATAGTGAAAGCAACACTGACTTAATACTGATATTGAGGGCTTTCCTTCAGAGATAATTTAGTAGCATCAGCAAAGCTAACTGAACAGTCAGGAAATGGAAATACACTGTAGGTATATACGTCATTACCCTTAGAAAAACATTCTAGTCAAACAAATACTAAAAGGTCTGACTGTGCTAAAAACCATCTTACTTTAAACATGAAATTGCTAGACCAAAATATACCTAATAACCTACTCGAGTGAGGCAATTTTAGGGGACTTCAAAGTAAGATTTGCCTGATAACTGCATGAAGAGATCCAAAGCACAACCTGACCCATTTTATGGTCATTACACAGTGAGTAAGTCAATTAACATGGGAATTTTTACTTTTTATTCCTTCCCTATTTGTGGAATATTTAGGGGTCAATACAAATCTTTTAATCTTGCCTTTTAATACATTGTATGGGGGAAAAAAGTCTAAATATTACCTTCTGTAGAAGCTGCATCAATCATTACTCTTTGCATGAGTACTGGCTCCAATCCAAAGTCGAAAACTATGGTTTGGCGAAAAGTTCCAAATATTTCTGTGTTAAATGCTATCCCGACTTTATACACGTAATGATCTAATCCATTTTGGGCCATCTTTCCTCCTATCCATTCTTGACAGTTTTCGGGGACTTCTTGTGATACCTGGGTAGTACTATCTCCGGCAGATATGGCAATGATACTAAAATGAGGACGATGAGCATCATAAAGCAATGCTACCCGATACAGCATTCTTGCAGGCTACAAGGAAGTTAAAATAATTCATTGAGTACAAGGGGGTAAAAATTCAGTTGTAACTGGGCTCTTCAATGAAATATTCCCGGAAGGATCTGCTATTCCCCATGTTTCTAAGGTACTATGTTGTCCAACAAACTGTGCTCACAAGCTATTTAAGCAGAAAAAGAAAAACAAAGACAAAACAGAATGGTTAAAGCAAAGTTTCTAAAATGATAGACGTATGCTACGTCATCAGCCTCCCTGGACCTTCTGTATACGTTCATCTTTCCCAGTGGCAAAATTTGCCATCTTGGGTGAACCTCTTAACTGTGCTTACAGAGCCTCACATAGGAAGCCTTCGAAGGAGGACGGTTACCTCTGAGAGCACTGGATTGGGTTCAGGGCTGAAGCTAAACATTCCATCTCAAGATGCAGATGGTGCCAAGAAGAAATACCACTAAAAAGAACATAAAACTTCTCCACCAAATATATTCACTGAAATGGTTAACTCTACTCCAGTCTTAAACTGTGACCATCATAATTTAAGATGAGAAGCAATGCAGAAATGTCTCATATTGAAAACCCCTCTCTAGGACTGGGAATATAGCTCAGTGGTAGAACACATGCCTAGCATGGGCAAGGCCCAGAAAACACAAAAATAAAATAAAAATACACATTATTACAGAACTTGTGACTTCATCAAATAAAATACAAAAATAGGTTTTCATTGAAAAAAATCTTAGAACTGCCAGATTAAATAATTCAATTATCAAATATTTAATTTTAAGCCATGAACCCCATCCTATGTTCCAAGTTAAGAAGGTAATGTATGTCAAACTTCTTTACCAAGTAAATAATAAGGTGTCCTACACAGATAAATGAATCTTATTTCAAAGTAGAAAAAAGGACATTTAATGACTGAAATACAGAAACTCACTTTGGCACAATAAAATGTACTCCAAGTAAAACATTTTTAATACTCTCTTAATAGACATTTAAAATTCAATAAGCTTCGAGAGACAGAACAAGCCTGATATCATCTCTAATTAGCATGGGGTTCATACCTTACAGGTCAGAGCAAAGGTCCATGTCTGGTGGGATTTTTTGGTGTTGACGGTGACCGACAGGTCAGGGCTATGCTCCACCTCAACTCCCTCTATGCACTCACTGAGCTGGAAGCAAAGAGTGATTTCATTATAGTCTGAGGGCAGAAACACAAGTATCAGCCATGAGCACAGACACAGCGCTTGCTGACTGATGACCAAGGGATTTCACACACTGCTTTCCAGCCATCCTTACAAGAGTGACATGCAATGCAGACAGAAGGAAATTAACAACCAAAACCTGAGAATCAAAACCTTCCTAATGAAGGTCATTGCTGTAGGAGCTGCATACCTCCAGACAAATGTTCATCTTAACAAACAAGCCATCTTATGTTACTAAAAACACCACTTTATTAAGAACATGTTCTCAGCCAGGTGGTGGTGAGGCATATACCTTTAATCTCAACACTGGGAGACAGAGGCGGGTAGATCTCTGTGAGTTCAAGGCCAGCCTGGTCTACAAAGCAAGTTCCAGGACAGCCAAGGCTACACAGAGAAACCCTGTCTCAAAAAAAATAAATAAAACAAACATCCATGTTCTTAGTAGACTGAAGAAATAAGCTACAATTGAGCACATGAGAAAGCAAAGATTAAACCAGAACACTGCTCAGAGGAAGAGCAACAGGGGTGGTTAGTTCTTACCACTTTCTCAGGAGACAATGAGCTCATCCACTTTTCAATCAAGGTTTCCATGTAGCTGCCTGAGAGCTGTTTATTCTCATTTTGCTGCTTCAGTTTTATTAACCGTGAGGCGTATCTTTTCTGCCACTCTGCTAATTCTTCCTGGGAATGTGCTGAAGTACACTGTGCACCATACCTACAAATTCCTTGCTCTAAAAACCTAAGAGGAATGAGAAAGACTGTTTTATATACATTCAACCTTTTTTTTGGGGGGGGGGGGATCTTTCAAGAGAGGGTTTAAATGCATAGCCCTAGCTGCACTGAAACTCACTTTTTTCTGATCTCAGGCTGCCTTCGAACTTAGACATCCACCTGCCTCTGCCTCCCAAGTGTTGGGATAAAAAGTATAAGCCAACACTGCCCAGATTGTTCAACCATTTAAGGATAACTTGTACCATTTGCCCTCTGCCTCCTCAGTACCAAGAGAAAGATCTTTGAGAGGCCAAATTTATCAATGTTAAGTCCAATGAAGGGAGAAGAGGGTGGCAGATGAATATTCACAACAGTCACCAATATGCCCTGACTTCATGCTCAAGAACACGGCAATCATTTTTATTTATTTATTTGTTTGTTTATTTATTTATTTTTGGTTTTTTTGAGGCAGTGTTTCTTTGCATGTCGTTGGTACCTGTCCTGGAACTCAATCTGTAGACCAGGTTGGCCTTGAACAGAAATCCACCTGTCTCTGCCTCCCAAGATTGAAGGCATGCACCACCACTGCCCGGCTCATTAATTTTTTTAAAAAGATTTTATTTATTTATTTATTTATTTATTTATTTATTTATTTATTTATTTATTATGTATGCAGTGTTCAGCCTGCGTGTATGCCTGCACACCAGAAGAGAGGGCCCCAGATCTCATTTCAGATGGGTGTGAGCCACCATATGGTTGCTGGGAATTGAACTCAGGACCTCTAGAAGAGCAGCTAGTGCTCTTAATCTCTGAGCCATCTCTCCAGACCACTGATCATTACTTTGTTTTTTTTTTTCGGGACAGGGTTTCTCTGTAGCTTTGGAGCCTGTCCTGGCACTAAGCTCTTGTAGACCAGGCTGGCCTCGAACTCACAGAGATCGACTGCCTCTGCCTCCCGAGTGCTGGGATTAAAGGCATGCGCCACCAGCACCTGGCATTAATTTTTTAAAAATACTTTAAAATGGGCTGGAGAGATGGCTCAGAGGTTAAGAGCATTGCCTGCTCTTTCAAAGGTCCTGAGTTCAATTCCCAGCAACCCCATGGTGGCTCACAACCATCTGTAATGGGGTCTGGTGCCCTCTTCTGGCCTGCAGGCATACACACAGATGAATATTGTATACATAATAAATAAATATTTTTAAAAAAATACTTTAAAATGCCCTGCAAAACTATGTAAAGTCTGATCTTATATCAGTAAAAACATTCAAAAATTGATGAAGGGCTGGAGAGATGGCTCAGAGGTTAAGAGCACTGGCTGCTCTTCCAGAGGTCCTGAGTTCAATTCCCAGCAATCACATGGTGGCTCACAACCATCTGTACTGACATCTGGCGCCCTCCTCTGGCGTGCCGGCATACTTCGAGGCAGAACGTTGTATACATAATAAATAAATAACACTAAAAAAAAATTGATGAAAAAAATCCTCTGAGGAAAAAAAGTACATTTAACAAAACAAACACAAGACAGAGGCTATGCATGGACAATTTTAAGCTGGAAAACACACTCTAGAGACAGAAATGAATGGAGCCCTGCATGGCTCATCTCACTGGTGCCTCCAAACCATCTGAAGTGAGGCTGAATGAACCTAGAATGCTGCTGCTGCTGATGATGATGATGATTAAATCCTCATGTGCTGCAGAAAATAAGTGCAGAACTTGTGCTTGCCTTGTACACATACAGTGTGTTTTCATGCTGCAAAATCTGTCTTTCTGTGTGCTCCTAAGCTATTTCACTACTTAGTTAAGAGTGCTGGCTGCTCTTCCAGAAGACCCAGTCTCAATTCCCAGCCCCAACATGGCAGCTCACAACTGTCTGTAACTCCTGTCCAAGGGGAGAATCCAACACTGTCTTCAGGCCTCTGTAGGAAACAGGCACATACATAGTACATAGACATATATGCAGACAAGACTCATACACATAACAATAAATTTAAAAAAACTCCCCAGGGGTAGGGTGGAAACTGGATGGAATGTAAAATGAAATAAAAATAAATTAAAACTAAAAAAAAAAGATTTCCTAAAAAAAAAAAAAGAAAAAGAAAAACTACAAAAAATGGAATTCTATTCTCATCTAGACTCTAATTCTCAGGGTTCTTTTTCAAAACCTCATGTTGTCTCCCCACTAACTTGGTACCACAAGGACTTGCAGTGTTTACTAGTTCAGCCCTTTTATTTCCACAACACAATTGAGCCCTCATCTTGACTGTGTCTCATTACAGCACAAATCAGACTCCTCTCAATATGCCAGTCAGTCTAGGGCAGCAAGGTCTATGCAAAGCCCTACCAGCCACACATTCCTATGAAAGGAACTGAAGAGCTCGCCTTTAAAATGGGACTTTAATTTACTTTCTACATCTTTAGGAATAACTATTAATAATGAGTTACATCATTAATTCTGAAAGTTGTTCATATACAAAGTACCCATAAATTCCATATAAGAATTACATGACTCTTTTTTCAGAAAATTATGAAAATAATTGAGTATGACTGATACTGTGCTCTCTTCCAGTTTATAGGAACTAATTTCAACTCCACTTACCACATCTGAGTAAATTCCACACTAACAACAGCCTGCAATTAAGTTCAGCCAGCATGAAAGCTTTCTGAACAAAGTCTAAACAAGCGGTATTCACACAATTGTGGTTTAATATTAAAATCTCATGGATTTGGTGTTGACCTGTGGAGCCTCTGTTTCAAACAGGAAACAAACCATTTCCCTTAATCACTATACTTTTTCTTTCTTCACATATTATCCTCTTTGAATTTAAATTACTACCTTCAAAAAGTGAAGGAAAATTATCTCTCTTTTCAAAAGAGACATGTAATTTGTTTCTAAAATATTTTTTACATTACCTTTTACACAAAGTATATTCCTCGCTGCTTGTGATTCCCCTGGGTGGCGGCCGAAAATGCCAACCGTTACAAGACCCTAGGGAGTAATCAGGACATAATCGTGTCATGTGAGACTACCTCGTCATTCCAATATCTTAATGTCCAAGAATCACATCCCTCCACATGTATCATCCCACATGATATAAAACAGACATGACAAAGGTGCCCCTACCAATCAACTAACCTAGTCAATTGGCTCTGTGAAATAGCATGTTGTAAAGGCCACTACACAGCAGCTAAATCAAGTTGGTGGCACTGGCTCTCATCTGATGGGGGTGGCCTTCCTCCCAGGGTAACCTCTTCTCTGAGAACCCAGGGGAGAGAGCTACTGCATTTCTATTAAAAACTCCTTCAGGAATGAAAACTGACTGTCCAGGAAATTCTTGTGGACAAACCCTACCACTGCACACTGAGGGAGAAGCCCTTAGACCTGGTTGGAGCATATCACTGCAGAACATTGTATAACAGAAATGAAGCTCAGTTAAGCAAATATAGAAGCTAAGTGCACACATTTCTGAATACAAATGACTTTGATTGATTTAGATAAAGTTCCAAATAAGCCAAGGAAAATAGGCTTAGGAGAGAGGCTAAGCAGCCATTTTCTAGTCTTACAAGTTCTGTCCCCCAACCTCCCCTTAGGGGACAAGAAGACTATTCTGCCAGGCTTAAAAGTTGTGCTTCATTTATTACTAGCTGGGTGACTTGAGGAAACTACTAAACCTCAATAAATATTCATTTTCACACTGACTACAGAGATGAAGATGAACCCTGAGAAGTCAGTGTGTATTTTATGAAAGCCACTTGGCCTGGAACAGGCATTGCAGGGCAAGCTGCGCGAGGAGGCATAACAATGCACAGCTGCAGGAAAACGCTCAGAAGTCAAGGCAGGAGCATCAGAAGATCAAGGCCAGCCTCAGCTGCAACCTATGAAAAGGTTCCAGAGAGAAATGTTTTCGTCCCTACCTACTTTTAAATATTTACATCCTTTCCTTCATCTCCAACTATAAAGACTATCCTCAGAAATTTTCCTCCCATAAATTCTTCTTCAATTAAAAGGCAAGGGCCACAGTAAGAGTTACCAGAAGCCATGACAAATTTAGCACTTACCTTCATCTAAGTCTTCCACATGACATCCAGAGAGAACACTACTTGTAGCTGTCTGCAATTTTCAAATGAAAGAGGTGTAAGAGAAATAAGAAATACTGAGTGATGCTGATTTAAATTTGGGCATTTTCAATGTTGAAAATAAAAGAAGAAAGGACTGGAGACATGGTTCAGCCATAAAAAGAACTTGCTGCTCTTACAGAGGACCAGAAGGAGACTTCCAGGACCCACATGGCAGCTCACAATCCAGGAGACCTAATGCCCTCTTCTGGTGTAGACACATACATGCAGGCAAAACACCCATACACATAAATAAAAATAAAGCAAATATTTAAATATTATTAAGATTATTTGTTCTTTTGACGACCAATTTCTTAAGTTCTTTGTCTATGGGGTACAAACATAAACACAGAACTCTCAACAGAGGAATCTAAAATGGCTGAAAGACACTTAAAGAAATGCTAAACATCCTTAGCCATCAGAGAAATGCAAATCAAAACAACTCTGAGATTCAATCTTACACCTGTAAGAATGGCCAAGATCAAAAACACTGATGACAACTTATGCTGGGGAGGATGTGGGGTAAAGGAAACACTCCTGCATTGCTGGTGGGAATGCAAGCTGGTACAACCCCTTTGGATGTCAGTGTGGCGATTTCTCAGAAAATTAGGAAACAACCTTCCTCAAGACCCAGCAATATCACTTTTGGGTATATATCCAAAGGATGCTCAATCGTACCTCAAGGACATGTGCTCAACTATGTTCATGGCAGCATTATTTGTAATAGTCAGAACCTAGAAGCAACCTAAATGCCCCTTAACTGAAGAACGGATAAAGAAAATGTAGAACATTTACACAATGGAGAACTATTCATCGCAAAAAAAAAAAAAGACATCTTAAAATTTGTGGGCAAATGAATGGATCTAGATAACACCATATTGAGTGAGGTAACCCAGACCCAGAAAGACAAATATCATATGTACTCACTCATAAGTAGCTTCTAGACATAAAGCAAAGAAAAAACAGCTACAATTCACAATCCTAGATAACAAAGAGGACCCTAAGAAAGACATACATGGATCTAATCCTCATGGGAAGTAGAAAAAGACAAGATCTCCTGAATAAGTTGGGAGCATGGGGACCATAGAAGAGGTAGAAGGGGAGGGGAGAATTAGGAATAAGAAAGGGGAGTGAAGAAAAATATATAGCTCAATAAAAACAATTGTAAAAAAATAATAATCCACCAAGTCCAACTAGAGAATTCTAATAGAAACCACTCTGGAGATAAAAACTGTGTATTGCATCAAGCCCTGTCCCCCCATTTGGTCTCTAATTTTATAAAATGCATATAATTGACTTTTACTTTATGAAATAAAATTGTTTTGGGAAAAATTCTATAAACATGTGAAAAAATAATAATAAAGAAAATCTACTTGGAAGTTTTCCATAACATTTTATGGCAAGTAACATCTTATGCTCGTTCTGTTTCACTATAAAAGCATGAAAATAAAGGACTTGCCAGATACTCCCTGCAGTGGAAAAGCACCTTGGACCTGAAGAAAGGTCTACATTCTGAACCCACTGAGCAGGCAGCTTTAGTGCAGCACCATCACTGCTGTGTCACTACGGTGTGAAGACTGCATACAGCTGCCCTTGTGCTTTCCCACCAGCCCCCGCCAGAGTAGCTCTCACATGGTGAACACTTCAAACACAGTATGTGCAAAACCAAATTCATCAGCTTTATTCCAAATCTAAGCCTCTGTAGAACGTGTCTCAAGGAAAAGGTGTCTTCTCCTAAAGACAGCCACACACTGAAATCTTTCTGGTTTTAGATATTTTTTATTACATTTTCTTCATTTTGTATGCATGTAAGTGTATGGATATGCATGAGCAAAATTTGCAAGAGTCAATCTCTCCCTCCACTACATGGGCCCCAGGAATTGACTTCAGGGGGTAGCAGCCAGTTGCCGGCCTCAGACTGGAATCTTAAAAGTCATCCTGAACTCTGCTGTCCTGAGCAAGTCTAGAACACCTCTCCTGTCTGCCTGAATGTCCTCCCAACTGCCACTGTCCTGTCACTTGTCTTATTTCTCCCTGAACCAGCTGACTATTTGCCAATACCACTCATCAAATCCCCTCTGGACATTCACCGGTCTGTCCAGGCTCTAACACTCCTGCCTCCAAGGTTCCCCTGCAATATTAACCCCTACTCTTCCTGTTAGTGTTTACCATTGCACTAACTAACCAAAGCCTGCCCTGGGTGCTTCTCCGAGTGGCCCACCATGTTTCCTGCTAGGCACACTTTCTGGGCACACCTTCAATACTCAAAAGGAAGAAACTTAATGTTAAGATGAAACTTGGAATGTCTTACACCACAGAAAGGATGGTGGCAATGCTGACGGGATATATTTGAAACAACACCATCATTGCCATCATTACCATGTGACCGACAAATTGAACTTTGCAGATTAAAAGCACCATAGTTTCAACAAGAAGTTACTATCAAAAAAAAAAAAAAAGAAGTTACTATCATTATCAAGCTACTAAGGAGTGCTTTTTGAAAAGATAACCCAGTTTTTGGCGAAAATGGATTGAATAAAAATATATAAAAACAAGTAATCCAGGATGAATTACTTATACTACAAGCATCCCATGTTTCCCCAAAGATCACTTAAAACTCCATGATGTTGTGCTTTATAACTGAAAGAATAATCAAAACTTAAAATTTCCTGGGAGCTGAAGAGATGGCTCAACAGTTAAGAGCACTGATTGCTCTTACAGAGGACCTAGGTTCAATTCCCAGCACCCACATGGCATTTAACAACTGTCTGCAGCTCCAAGATGGGACACTCTCAAGCCAGGTGGTGGTGGCGCACACCTTTAATCCCAGCACTCGGGAGGCAAAGGCAGGCAGATCTCTGTGAGTTCCAGGCTAGCCTGGTCTACAAGAGCTAGTTCCAGAACAGGCTTCAAAGCTACAGAGAAACCCTGTCTCGAAAAACAAAAAACAAAGAAACACACAAACAAAAAAGATTGGACACTTTCACAAAGACATACATGCAGAAAAAACACCAATGCACATAAATTTTTTTAAAAAAATAATTTTAATTAACCAAGTACCAAATGGAAACATTTGGGGGCCAGAGATAACAAATAAGAACAACAGGGATGGGAGTCAGAGAGATGACTCGTGTATGAAGAGCTTGTGTTGCAAATGTCAAGAGTTCAGATTCCCACAACAATCGTAAAAGCCAGAGAAATGGTGATACCAACAATCCCAGCACTCAGGAGGCAGACACAAGGGACCCAAGGACCCTTGTATGTGTGAGAGATACAGCCTCAACAAATAGGCAATAATTGAGGAAGGCATCTTACTTCAACCTTAGGCCTCCACATGCATTCATGTGTGGCCCACAAATGAGTGAATACACAGACACAACAACCATACACACACACACACACACACATATATATATACACACACACACAAAAAAGAAGAGGAAGAGGAGGAGGAGGAGGAGGAGGAGGAGGAGGAGG